>NC_056743.1:445208352-445508352 GCF_019279795.1 Protopterus annectens
CCAGCTGACATGCTGTTTGCCAAACAACAGATCGAGTTCCTGCTCACAGTGAATGAAAGGCCCAACACCAACATGATGTTCCTAGATATTGGTGTGTGTTTACATGCAATTGGCTAGGGGAATGTTACCACAGCTGTTCCACATGCAATCAGCTAGAGGAGGGCTGCAATTCATGCAGAGGCCATCAGCTGATACAGAGCATCACTTAAAATACACATGCTGCTGCCTAAGCAAAGCAGTTGTAAGTCTACACAATCACCAGACAGGGAGTGAGAGAGGCAAACAGAGGCACAGAAATGCCAGGGAGGGATGGGAGAGTAAAACATAAGTATGTTTGTGTCACACACTTACCAGTACAGGGTATCAAACCCCTGATGACTATGTAGTGCTATCACATGTCCATGCAGTTATTGGATGCGCCACATAGGTTACATGTTGGGGAGCCCTCAGAACGTATATGTGATGGTGAGTGACATCTGCAACAGGGATATAGTAGCTATGTGGTAAGTGTAGTACATGTGCCTGCCCGCATGAACAGGTGTTAGCGTCAACACAGCCACACTCTCATAGGGATGCACACACATTGCCACACTTGGCAGGGCCAGGAATACAATTCATCACTAGTGGGATTGCCACAGCACAGTACTATGCAGGTATCACATGCACCACAGGGGTCATATGGAGGTTATAGGTGCAAAGGGTATGTGGAGGTGTCTGACATCAGACAGCATGCTTCAGTATGCCAATGGGGGTTGTAGTGAGTGTGAATGTGGTCATATACATCTTACACCACAGGCACGGGTGCCAGTACTGACATGCATGTGTGTGTACTGCTTCACAGGTGTGTTGTGGTTGACGGTGCCAGCTGGCTATACAAGGCTAGATGATGGGTATACCTTGGCATCAGGCCATATGACAATGGTGTGCATTGTGGCTCATGGGTGTAGTGTCTGGAGCTGCCCACACAGGTGGGTACTGTATTCACCATCCAGTCACCTGGGTGACTACTGCGTGTGGCCAACGCTGTGCATTGCTTGCCATGTATGTGTTCCTTAGTCCATGATATGGACATTGTCTGGAATGTACATACCTCAAACATGCATGTACAGTGACATGTGGAACTGTACCTGGGGTGTCTGGCCCATGATGTGTACACAGATCATTATCAGCAGATGTGGCAGTCCTGGCCTGGCCTCATGTGGCGGGAACTGTTAATGGACAGCAGGTTGACCCTGCACCTACACTGATAGCATGATACTGGTATTCCCTGGTGTCAGTGGCATCTGTCCATACAGGGCTTGTGTTTTAGGCATGGTATGTCCTTTGCGGGTCACATTTGATGGCACCACAGGTATTGCAGGTGCCCAGTGGGGAACATGGGGGAGGTGCACTGTCAGCATGTACATGCCTATTGGACTGATAGACAGGGTGCCATGCCCTCTGTAGTTCACTGTAATCACACCATGGTTACGATCAGTGGGAAATATGCAGGGTATTTCCAACATAGTGCTGTTGCCTAGGCAAGTGTGTGTATGAGACATGGGTTGAGTGTGTTCCCTGGATAATACAAGGGTTACTAACGTTGTTCAGCTGGCACTGATGTCACATTTAGGGGTATGCATTTGCACCCCAGCCTCTCAGCTGTTTCACATCTGTTATCCCTGTATGCTGGACATTGTGATATATACTTGGCCCACCATATACGAAGTTTGCAAAACCCGCTGCAAACTGAGTCCAGTTGTTACACACTAACAACCACTGCCACAAAGGATACGAATGACAAACAAAGACAGACACACACACATCTGACATGTCTGGGATTAGAACTCCTACCTAACTAGTATATTACACTACAGCACTACGTCGTTATAGGATGCACCACAGAAATTACTGGAGTACTCCTTCCCCAAAGGTGTATTTCACAGTGAATGACATCAGCAGGATTGCCAAAGTAGGGCATTTGAATTGTACTGAGTGTGACTAGCCTAAAATGCATTGCTCCCTACACAGACATAGAAACACACACAAAACATCCACAACTGCCATGTGTAGGAATAGAACCCCTACCAGAGTTCTATATCATGCTACAGCATGGTGCTGTTATAGGATGCACCACGGGGTTTGCTGGAGTTCCCCTTCCCCAAAGGTGTATTTCAAAGTGAATGACATCAGCAGGATTGCCAAAGTAGGGCATTTGAATTGTACTGAGTGTGACTGGCCTAAAATACATTGCTCCCTACACAGCACAGACACAGACACAAAACATCCACAGCTGCCTTGTGTGGGAATATAACCCCTACCAGAGTTCTATATCACACTACAGCATGATACTGAATAAAAAGGCACCACGGGGATTGCTGGAGTTCCCCCTCCCCAAAGGTGTATTTCACAGAGCATAGGGCATTTGAATTATACTGAGTAAGACTGGCCTAAAATGCATTGCTCCCTACACAGACATAGACGTAGACAAAACATCTACAACTGCCATGTGTGGGACTAGAACCCCTACCAGAGTTCTATATCACACTATAGCAATACGTAGTTATGGCATGTGCTATGGAGATTACTGGGCTACAACCTTCCCAGGTGTATTTCTAGGTGGATGACATCAGCAACCTTACCAAAGTAGAGCATTTGAATTGTAGGGAATATGACCACCTTAAAAAGCATTGTTGTCTACAGAGAGACAGACAGACAGACACACACATGGTTGCCATGTCTGTGATTGGAACTTCTAACTAGTTTATCACACTAGAGTAGTACGCAGTTATAGGATGCACCACGGAAATTACTGGGCTACAACTCTCCCAAAGGTGTATTTCACAGTGGATAACCTCAGCAGGGTTCTCATAGTAGGGATATGGGGAGGGCAGTGTGTGTGCATGGGCCATAGCCCATTCATCTAGAGGTTGACACACCACATGCGGGCACACACAGGGTCATATTTCACAGGTATGTGTATACAGCTGCTAGATGACTACGTCCTTGTACAGTCATGTTGTACAGCTAGCACTTGCACCACATAGTCTGTAATGCTGACAGATACTGGTGGCTAGTATCTACAGTGTGTGACATCTGAACCTCATGCGGTTGTGGCCCTTTGGCTGTGTGCTGGGTGGGACAGACCTGGATGGCTCCTTGTCACAGTCACCCTCTTCCACACATCTATGTACAGATAGGCTTACTATGGTGTGTTGTCCTTAGATATTTGTCTGTATTCCTATCCACTGTGTTTGCAAAGCATGAGTTTGTGCATACTGAGGAGTATCTGCACTAACATCTGCAATTGCCAGATATGTCTGGTCCACTGGTGTTTGCAGACATGGCCTGGATGTGTTTAAATGTGTGAGCATGCCCAGTATGACCTTTCAGTATGTTGTTGACTAACATTGCCTTCAATTCTTTAAGTGTACGAGCATGCCCAGTATGCCCATCTGTATTGGATGTGTGGATCGAGTCCAGGTTGTTTTTACTGCAGTGCTAACCTTTGTGTTGTACACCTACAGGTAGTACACTGTTACTGCAGGGTATCAGTTGATCATTTGGCAATTACTGTTACTACATTTCTACATATGATGGGAGAGCACACTTATTTCTACATGTCTACACAGGATGGGGGGCACACCTGACTGTCACTACATTTCTATGCAGGATGGGGGGCACACCTGACTGTTACTACATATGTCTACATTGGTTGGGGGGCACACCTGACTATTTCTACATTTCCACACTGGATTGGGGGGCACACCTGACTGTTACTACATTTCTACAAGGGATGGGGGGCACACCTGACTGTTACTACATTTCTACACAGGACTGGGGGGGCACACCTGACTGTTACTGCATTACTACGTAGGATCAGGGGGCACACCTGACTGCTACTACATGTCTACGCTGGTTGGGGGGCACACCTATTTCTACATTTCTACACTGGATTGGGGGGCACACATGACTATTATTACATTACTACGTAGAATGGGGGGACACACCTGGCACTTGTACACATTTGCTATGACTGTACTGTTATGTCAGGTACTCCATTTCATTCTGTATTCTTACCTATCATGCTGACTAGAGGCATACCAGTGTACCACCGATCTTAGCTTTGATTTAGCTACATATTAGTTTCTGACTTCCTACCCTTCAGAGCTAACGTCCCACTGCCTGACCTGCTGTGGTCTGTCTGTGTAGGCCTGGGGAGGAGGTTACCCTTAGGCATCATTCAGAGGCCATAGCACAGCCTTTATTTGTGTTTGTCTACACCTGTCCTGCTGGCTGTGACTGTTGTTTGGTATGTGAACCCCCCTAACTGGCATAGGTTCATAGGTAGGTACTAGGCTATTGGCCCAAGGGCCTACGCAAGCCTAGCCAACAAGATTCCCTGGCTTACGCCACCCAAGAAAGTTATTTTCCTGTGCCACTGTTGAGCAGACACACAGAAGTGATCCCCGGGGTGTATTTCCTATTTCCTATCCACTCATCAAGATTTTTCTTGAAGAGTGCTAATGAAGAACTTTGCTTGACATAGATGGGTAGCCTGTTCCAGAGTATGGAAAGTCTCTGGGATAGGAATCTATCCCTCCAGCATGTCCTGTTTATTGTGGTGACAAGGTTTAGGTCCCTAGAGCGTGTAGCTCGGAGGGATTGGGATTTCTTTAGGTGTAGCATGTCTAACAGCTCTCGGTTTGACACAGCTTTATATGTTAGGCAGAGATCACCTCTGAGTAGGTGATAGGCTACGGAGTAAAGCTGGAGTTTTTTGAGGCGGTCAGTGTAGGGCATTTGTTTGAGTCCAGTAAACATCTTTGTGAGGTACTTCTGTGGCCTTTCCAGCTGCTGCAGATGTCTTGTGAGGTACATTCCAAAAGGGGGCGTTGTACTCTATAGTGGGTCTAATGAGTGTCGAGTAGAGGGGAACGATGCCCTCTTTTTTCCTGTATGAGAACCCTTTTATGATGAGGTGTGCCACGTAGAAGGACTTCCTGACTAATGTGGTGATGTGACTATCAAAGGAGAGTCTACTGTCTACCTGGGTCCCAAGGTCTCTTATCACGCATTCGGTGTTAAGTAGATTGCTGCCTATGTGGTAGTTCATGGGTACAGAGTTTTTACCAAAGGGGATGACACTGCACTTTTTGGCATTGAGCTTGAGGCCATGGCTCTGACACCAGGCATCTGTCTCAGAGAGGCCCTTCTGTAGGATGTTCACATCATTTGGGGACTTGACTATGGCTCCTAGTTTGCAGTCATCTGCGAACTTCATTAGCCAGAGGCCTTCTGTGTTAGCCTGTACTTCAGAAAAGTAGATACCAAACAGGAGCGGTCCCAGGAGGGAACCCTGTGATACTCCACTTGTCACTGGTTTGAGGTCAGATTTGGAGTCTGCAACTTTTACAGTGTGGGTTCTGTCAGTGAGCCAGTTGGCAACCCATCTTGTGACATAGGGATTTATGCCTAGTTTATTGAGTTTAGCTATAATTCCAGAATGGGGATGGTGTTGAAAGCCTTGGCAAGGTCAAAATAGGCTGTGTGAACCACCTTACCCTCATCTACGGCTTTGGTGACTGCCTCAAAGAAGTCGATCAGGTTCAGGAGGCATGATCTGCCTTTCACAAACCCGAACTGGGTGGGATCCAGAGTTTGGAGGTTACCAATGTCTTTGTTTATGAGTTCCATGATGATACGTTCCATGGCTTTGCAGACCAGGCTCGTCAGGCTAATAGGTCTATAGTTCCCGGGATCAGTGGTGGCTCCCCCTTTGTGGAGTGGGATAACTGTTACTGTGCACCATTCAGTGGGCACAAAGCCTGATGCGAGGCTATTATGGAACATGGTGCTTAAGTGGGGAGCCAGTTCATTCTGAAGTTCGTGTAAAACACAGCCAGGGATGTTGTCCAGTCCCATGGATGCTGTGTTTTTGACTTTAGAGAGTGCAGCTTTCACCTGCGTAGTTGTGATTACAGGGACTCTGCATTCTTCCTATATAGATATGGGCCTTTTAGGGGGTGAGGGGGGGTAAAGTTAGCACTGAACCTATCTGCCAGGATGTTGGCAATATCAGTTGGTCCTGTAATTTTCGTGCCTTTGTGCTGTAACTCAGAGCAGATCTGGGTGTTGCCGTTGAGATTCCTGACATAGCTATAGAATGCTTTGTGGTTGTCCTTGGAATTAGTGGCAATTTTATTTTCGTAGCTAGCTATGGAGGATCTTATAAGGGATCTCAGCTTCTTACTGAGGCTGACCAGGGAGCTCCTCCACTCATGGGATTTTACTTTCTTTTGCAAGAGTTTCTTCCTTCTGTTGTACAGTTTGTTTATAGCAGGGGCCCACCAGACTGGCTTTCTTTTTTTGGAGGATAGCGTCTTGGTTCTGTTTGGGATAACACGATCCATGCACTCATGTAAGTGCTTATAGAGTGCATTTGTGTAGGATTCAGCAGTTGTAACTGTATTGTCCATCTGCATGGGTGTCATGAAGTTCACTACTTCTGTCTTAAGAAGCATGAAGTTGGCTTTGGAGACATTTTTTACTGTGGTTTCCTTAATGGGGGGTGGGGGTGGGATGTGGATATCAAGGGTGATTAGCTTATGGTCGGATCGGACCAACGAGGAGTTGACTTCAGGTGTGGAACACTAGTCACTCATGCTGGTAATGACTAGGTCTAGGATATTGTTGCCCCTGGTGGGGGTGTGGATAAGTTGATCTAGGGCATTGGAGTTTATGAATTCCAGAAAGCGTTGCACTAAGGAGTTGGTACATGAGTAGTTTTCCCAGTTAATGGTGGGGTAGTTGAAGTCGCCCATTATTAGGGTGTTTGGTTGAACCCTAATATTTTCCAGTACATCAAGAAAAGAGGAGTGGGAATCCTGGAGCATGGTGGGGGATCTGTAGCAAGCTACAATTTGGATTGCAGTTTTGCCAAGAGTTAGTTGCACTTGGATAACCTCGGATGCATTATGCTGAGCAACTAGCCTGGAGGTGTGGATATCCTTAATGAATATGGACACACCCCCACCTTTGGTGTTTCGGTCCAGGTTACATGGCCGAAAAGTGTGGTATGAGTTATACCCTGGTAGTGCAGGGGTGCTCTCTGGAGCCTTGAACCAGGTCTCAGTCACTGCACAGATATCGATGTTCTACATTTTAAGGAGTGCCTCGAGTGAGTGCATTTTGAAATTTAGACTTCTAGCATTGAGTAGCATTACCCTCAGTTTTTGCTTGCCTGTTCCTGTTATGGTGGTGAATTTGTTACTTGAACCCTGCCTAAAAAAGGCACTATAAGGGCAGCAAGAGCCTTAGCCAGTATCCAGAATCCCAAGGGTGACAGGTGCAGGCCATCTGTGGCAAAGCATTGTGGTCTGTCGACCATGTCATCCCAAGCAGACAGACACTGGATCCCCTTAGAATGACACCAGAAGCTTAGCCAATTGTTGAAGTCAATCATTCTGTCCTTGTACTGCGGTATCATTCTGGGCAATGGAAGAATGCTACTCAGGGCTAGGGTCATACCTGACTGGGCTACAAGATCGCAGAGCTCTTCCATGTCTCTTTTCATGTAGTCCAGGGAGGTACGTATCAGGTCATTGACACCAACATGGACAATGACAGAGTCATATTTGTACTTGTTGTGATGTGACCTGAGTGCGTGGGTTATGTGGTGGATCCTAGCACCCAACAGGCAGCTGACAGTAACCTTCTCCTTGTTTAGCCTGGTGAGTGGGACATCAGTGTGCCTGACTATAGAGTCACCTATGACTAGTGTGTTAGGTATGTTGTTTTATCTTATTGGCTGTGTTTGAGTGGCACACTGAGTCTGTGGGCTGTGTGTCATTTGGGTTCTGTTGGGGAATGGAGGTTGCTTGTTTTTCTGCTTTGGAGGTCTCTGTTGCTTAGGCAGATTATTATTGAGAGCCTCCGCGAATGTTTTTGAGTTTCTATGTGTGGATTTTGGTGGTGTAGACATAGTGAGACTATGTGATGAGTGTGGTGTGGTGCAAATGTTTACCTTCTCCTCATGACTGTCAGGTTCAGTCTTGGTTGGAGAGAGCTTTACCTCCAGTTTGGCTAGATAAGTGCATCTCTCACAGGTTGTAGTGTTGGGTGGTAGGAGGAGAGGGTTGTCTGTGTACATGAGGCAATTTCTACATTGCCTCAAGATGCCCAGATTCATTAGATAGACAGGGGAGAACACTGGGAGCTGACCCTTGGACATGCCTGAATAAAAAACTATTTTCCTCTAGATAAGTGAGGAAAGTGAGTACAAGAGCTGTTTTTCTCAACGCCAGTGAGAAAAGTAAGTACAACAACTGTTTTCCTCTAGGTAATGAGGAAGATTGAGTGCTATAGTAATTAGTAGCTTATTTAGTGCTTACAAGTTCTGAACAAGTGCTGAGTATGAATAAGCAAATTTAAGTGCTAAAACTAAGAATCTGTATCTGTACTAGACGAGTTACAGAAACAAGTGCAAATGTAGGCTTTCAAATCAGAAAGTTGAGAGAGATGGAAGATTGCCCAAATGGCCAATAACTACAAATTCTGGGCCAGAACCACTCCTTATGTGGTAGACAGGTTACCTAATGCTTACCACTCCCACTGATAAGCTAGAAGGCTTCCCTCCAACACAGAAAGGCTTGGGGGGGCACAGAAGCTTACAAACAGTCCTGGATACAGCAAATCTGTAGCTGGAACACTAGTTACAGGAAAGATAGAAAACAGGCTTACAGTTTTTTTTTTTTGTTTTTTTTTTTACAGAAAAGTAGCAAAAACAGTAGTAAAAACAATTCACATACAGTGCAAGCTAGCACACGAGTATGTAGCAATATTAGACCACACACAGTTTGAAAAATGCAATTAAATTAAAAAGGACTAAAAGCAAGTGCAGAAAGGGTTTATTAGGTAAAATGCGGTAAAGAGATGAGACTGGGGAGTGTCCTAGCTCAAATCTACAGTGGGGCGGGCACTGCAAAAGCCACCAAATTTAACTACAAACCAAAAACAGGGAGAGGGGCGGGGAAGACAGTTTCAGCAGAGATTTGCAGATAATCTTGTAAGGCTGTCTCTCAGAACACAGGTTCCATTTTAAATGCAGGCTGTTAATAACAGGTCAAATTAAGGGAACCTTGAGTTAGGTAACACACAAGCTATAAAAAACAGTTATATCAGCTGAAGACAAGGCAGAAAATGAGGGTGGGGGTCTGGGGAAAGACAGTTTCAGCAGAGATTTGAGCAACCACTTACAGTATAAACTATAAAACCAAAAAAATATACTCAGCTCTGTATATTTGCAGATCAGTATCTAAGCAACAATTAAACTCTATAATAAGGAAAAATATACTCAGCTCTGTATATTTGCAGATAATCTTGTAAGGCTGTCTCTCAGAACACAGGTTCCAATTTAAATGCAGGCTGTTATTATGTGTGAGTCACTTACCTTGTGGGTGTCCCAGTATTGAGGGTGGTGTTGCAGGGCTGCCTATGTTGGATGCCCATAGTACACTCCCTACACATGGTTGAGCACAGGTACTGTAATGTTTGGCATGCCTTTTACTGCACTTGTGAGTCAGAGAGAGGTATTATTCCCTGGGTCCCTCCTGTGTCAGTGTATGTGCTATGCGTTGCCTCTTTGCCAAGGCCAGGGCATACTGGGCATGCCTCCTTCTGCCTACTGGGGCAGGCGCAGGTTATTCCTCCTCCAAGTCACTCTGTGCCTGTGCAGGCCTTGGCAATAGTGGGGTGCTATGTGGTCCTGCCCCGTGCTGTTCCTGCTGCAGCTGTTTCCACAGGATCATATTGTGTAGCATGGCACATACAATGACAATTTGGGTATATGCAGCTGGTGAGTACTGCAAGGCTCAACAAGATGTGTCCAGTCACCAGAACCATGACTTGAGCATCCCAAACACATGCTCTACTATAATTCTGGTCTGTGTGCGTGCCTCATTATGGAGTTCTTGTTTGGGTGTGTGTGCATTTCTGATGGATGTCATCAGCCACGGCTCCAGTGTGTATCCAGCATCCCCCACTAGGTGACTGTGAGAGATGTCCCCAATGGCAAATCTCTGGTACAGCTGCGTCAGATGCCAGATGTGGGAATCGTGATAGCTTCCAGGGCAGCCAGCACACACATTCATTATTATGCCCTGGGCATTGCACATGACTTGGCAGTTGGTGGAGAAGCCCTTGCAGTTTATGTAGACCCTCCCCACTCACCGGGTGGTGCTTTGATGCATATGTGCGTGGTCTATAGCACCCACTACTTCAGGGTATTCTGCTATTTGGTGGAACAGTTGCACATTGCTGGCCAACGCCTCACGGGTGTTGGGGAAATATACATGCTCACCGACATGTGCTGACATGACATCCAGGAACTGGTGGAGTACCCTGGATGCAGATGCCTGTGAGATCCCCATCATATCCCCAGTTGGCCTTTGGAAGGTACCTGTAACTAGTATTCTTAGGCCTACACATACTTTGGTATCCACTGGGATGGGTTTCCCTCTGTTTGTTGTGTGTGTCAGGTGTGGCCGGCACAGCTCAGCAATTTGCTGTAGGAGGTCCCTATCCACCCTATAGCGCTGCACTATCTCCAGCTCATGTAGCTCCTGGTAGGTTACCATGGGTCCGTACACTCTTCTCTGTCTCCTCACTGTAGGTTGGTCGACAGCATTCACATCCTCACCACCCTCAGCCTTTTCCACAAGTTGTATGATAGCTATTGCAGCCTCTATCATTTTGTTGATTTGAGTGTTAAAAGTTTCCCGCTTGTTTACACCAGTGGTGTAGAGTGTGGGAAATAACAGAGGGGAAGGTGTTTACATAGTTTATAGTAGTGTTCTGGGCTGCTGCCTGTGTAATTGGCTGATTCTGATACATTTCACCTGCCAACTATGCTAGTTCTCTTAGATTACCTTCCTACTGCTGTTTTCCCTTCCCATTGCCTTCCTGTTTAAGCCCAGGGGCGCACTGCACAAACAGTGCGCTCAAATGTGCACAGAGCTGCTATTTCCTGGTTTAACTTTGTTGTTAGACCTTTAAAACCCAGTGAGCAGTGCGCACACCCACTTGGGCAATGTAAAGAGTGCTAGGCAGAGACAGACACACCCCCTTGTTTAGCTAGGAGCAAACCTGAGCCACAGGTCTCCAGTCCACTTACAGTAACCCAGTAACCCCCCCACATGATGTCAGCTAACTTCTAGGCTTGCACCAAGCTATTCCTACTCTTACACTGTTGGGACCTGACTAGCATGCTGGGGAAAACTGGGATTCACTATCATTCCCCTCATTTGCATAGGATTGCTTGCTAATGCATAGTTACATGTCTTACACTGAGCCTTCCCTCTTAGCAACCACTACTCACTGGCCATGTTGTCTTCTGCCTGCCATTGACTTGCATGGCAGAAGAGTGATTTTAGTTAGAATGCTTATTTTAGGTTTATTTTATTATTCCCCCCATCCCGTTTTGCGCCACTGCCCTATGCTTAAATAGCCGAGATCGGCTAAAAAATAAAAGTTGATTTTTTTATTTTTTATGTTGTTTGCAATGCCAATGGCCTTATACTTGGCCATTTGGCATGCTTCCTGAATGATATGCAGCCTTTATTTGGAGCTGTCATGGCTCCGTTTTGGATTTTGCAGAAATGTACTCTGTTACTAACAGTATATTTCTGCGGATTGCACTAGTCCTGCACGGCCGGTTGCAAGCTCCCTGGATCACAAATTCACCTCATTTGCATGGATTTTTTCTGCAAATGGGGTGATTTGCATGCAGGACTAGTGCAGGAGCACTCGCACACCCCTGCAGGCTGTTCCTGGATCGCACAGCAGACATATTACCTGCTAGAGCTCCTGCACTGATCCTGCACGAAGTGCAAGGCATGCAGAATCTGGGGGATAGTCTTTAGCTGCTTAAAAGCACAGTCTGCCACTAATGACTATTTAACCTTGCAGTGTATCCTTTCTTTAAATGAACTTGTAAGGGGGAAGCTATTGAGGCAAAGTGAAATACAAATCGTTGATACTACTATGCTAACGCTAAGAATGCCCTAACTTGACTTTTGTGCCAGAAATAGGCTAGTTTATGTTACATTCATATTTTTTCTGGGGTCTAATAGTTCCCCTACCAATCAGAAAGCCTGAATATTTTACCTCTTACATTCTTAACTTGTTATTGAAGGCACTGACAGTTAACCCAGTACATCTCAGAGAGACTAGTACTGGCTGGCCCTTAGCTAAATGAGAATCCCGCTCTTCTGAATATATTATTATACTGCCTAGGTAAGCAGCAGAGCATACATGGGATTTTAGAACTTTTTCCATAAGCCTATAACAGTTTGCAGGAGAAACACAAAGCTCTCTGGTGTAGAAAAGGCTGTCTTTTCTTTGTCTTCAGCCATTAATTGGATCTGCCAGTACGCTTTTGTTAACTCTAATGTGCTCAAGAAACTTGCCTTCCTCAAACTTTGCATGAGTTCATCAACCCTAGGTATTGGGTAACTGCCAAATTTTAAAATGCTCTTCAGCTTCCTAAAAGTATTACAGAACCTGATTGTTCCACCAGACTGTGGGATTAAACAAAACAGAGCTGTTCCACTTGCTTTTTGACTACTTATCACTTCCAATTTATTTATTTATTATTTATTTTACATTTCAGTAGAGGCCCAGGGAGATAAGCTCCAATATAGATAAAAAACTTAATAATCAATATACAAAATAAGACTAAATAAAAAATATTCATATTAAACAAGCAGATTTCAGGTACATCAACACAAAAATAAAGGAAAAAGATGACTAAATAGCAGCATTAATTATAAAAAAAAAATATTACAGGTTAAAACATAGTATTCTGTGAGGATAAAAAAAAACTTGTAGTGCAAGAATGCTTACGCTATACAATATGCAGTTAAAAAACATAGATAAATTGAAAGGTTAAGGTCAAGAGAGGAGACAGGTTAATTATATACAAAATATAAAAGGAAAAAACAAAAATATTCTTCAGTAGGAAAAGTATAGGGAGATTGCACAGTGTAGTTTGGGAGGAAATCTGTATTTATAGGTAAAATAACATGTACTAGTTTATGAGTAGTGAGGGATAGGCAGAGCTAAGTTTAATCAGGTGGATAGTAGCCTAGTCAGGTTTAGCACAGGGGCACAACCAGTGTGTTCTAAGGTAGGGTTTTAGTCTATTTTTGAAGAGTGATAGAGAGGGAAGAGAGGAAAGGTTACTGGGGAGAAGATTTCAGGTTTTTCCAACAGCATTAGAGAAGAGAGTTTCACCAGCCTTGTTGTTAGGTTTAGAAGTATATAGAAGATTTTTGTGTGAGGAACGCAGTGATTTCACACATTTACGCATCTTTTGTACTGTGTCTTGCATGGCTGGTTATTATAATACAAGTTTTCCATACACATTAGATAATGTTATATTAAGTAATGAGAAGAAAATTAGGGATTTAGGTTTAACAGCCTGTTAAGATGGAAGGACAATCTTCAAATGGTAACTAAGAAGTGTCATGCAGTTATTAAGGATATTTTGTGCAGTATTTCAAGTCATGATGAAAGAGTCTTAAAAACAGCCTTATAGAAAGGAATTAAGACTCATACAGTATACCATGCAGCTGTGTGTGTTTACAGTTGTTCTGAGTTAACTAGAATGAAAATAATTCAGACGGTTTATATTTAAAAATGCTGGAGTTAAACATCTAAATTGGAAGCAACTGTCAATCTATTCTATATGGTACAGGTTAGTCAGAAGTGACCTTATAACTTTGTATAAATGCATAAAAGATGTCTCTCTACTGGCTACACTTGTTATGGAGTTAAGACAACATAGGTATGGTACTTGGACTAATACATTTTTTGTGAATCATTTTTTAATATAAATTTGGGGAAACGATATTTCCATCATAAGGCTGACTATGGAATAAACTGGGTTCATAAAGAACTCTAGTCCTAAGTTCAAGGTTGATTTAGATAATTGGTTTGGTGACAATGTTTATGGAGTTCCTTGATAAGTGACAAACTCATTAAGGTGTCTGTAGGGCATGACTATGTGGCCCACTGAACATGAAACAGCATTTTTCTGTTTCTCTGATATTCTGTAAGATTTTAAGTTAACCTTTTACTTGGAATAGTCTAAACATGGTGCTAAATCTCATCTGTTCTGTCAAATGTTCTGAAAATACTTCTTTACAGAAACTCTCTTATTTCTTGTTTCTGTGGTTTAGATAATATGTCAACCTTCACTGCAAGCAGAGGTCAGTTATCTTTATTCACTAGACCTATTATGTTCTGGAGTTACGCTAACTGCAGATGCCTGTGTTTCTTTATTTACATACTTATTTTAGTCTGCTAACATGCTACGTAGATTGGTTGGCAGACTGTTTTTAGCAATGACCCAGGAACATAAGACAAGTAGACAGATACATATAGGTTCATATGCTCTTAGTTAAGTACTAGGCTAGCTGCTCTTGTTGGCCATTTTAAGCCTAGCCAATTTCCCATTTTGTGCTCAAAATAACTTATCCCATTTGGTTATAGATTGATCTTACCCATCCCATGACCAATAATTATATAGGACCCTTATTAAGAATAACTGGGATCATAACCAGAGATAATTTGAGGGGACCCATGCATGAGATAAAGCATTTAGGAGATGCCTCGTTCCTTTAGTAGTACAGGGGGCAATTCAGGGATACATTTTCTGTTTCCCATCTACAGATATAAATTGTGCTTGAATATGGACAGGGATGAACTTTGTTTATGTGGATGGGGAGTCTGTTCCACAGCAGCAGTATCCTCTGCAATATACACTGAAAAACAAACTTTGAAAAGTACATTAAACACTAATATACACATTTTACTATTATTAATATGTATATTTACATTGTGCAACAGCAGCTAATCCATTGACACATGAGAAAACCACAGGAGAGTGTAGACTGCAACTGTTAAAGCTTTCCAAGGTTTCAGGATGCTACATCCATTCTGGTCTTCTCTTGCCAGCTGTTTAATCACATAGTTTACGTCATTTCATTTTTTCTATTATTTCATATGAGCCCTGCCATTTAGCCAAACACCTTTCTGTGAAGAGGTCAACATCAGTACTTGGTCTCAAACTTTGAACGCCCTGAGCCTTGCATTTCTATTATACTTGCCTTGTTTTGCGGGCTGGGCTCTTTTCATGCCTTTCCTTACAATGGGTATTACTACTCGCTACCTATCTTGTAAATGACACTTTTAAACGGGATTTTCTCTTCTTCCCATGTTTCTCTGGCAATATCCAACTGTCCAGAAAAGTGTCAAGCCTTGTGGTGCTTCTCTAATGGAAGGCAGGACATATGATATTAAATGGTCTCAACTTTTTGCCATCCTCCTTAGTTACTTTTCTCAGCATGGATTTAAGTGTTCAATTAAAAATTTCCACCAGCCTTTTGGTTGAAGAATGGCACACTATGAGTTTTAACTGCATGATCTTAAAGTATTGGCACAATCAGCACATTACTTTTGACATAGATGGAGTCCCTTGGTCAGTGAGTTTGTCCTTAGGTATTCATTTTGTGCAAAAGGAACAGTAGCAGTAGATTTACTATTAGTCTTGCATATGGGAATAGCCACATGGTACTTGGATACATATAGATTTTTGTGGTCGATACCTACATGGAAAAAAATGTTCTGGTTTAAAAATGGAAATGTGTAGAGCATGCAAGCCAAGTTTTGGGCGTGCATTTTCAAGATCAGTGAAGAGAATTTTTTCAGCAAATATTTTGCAGTATTTGATGAACACTAGGCAGGATTTTTGTCAGGTCGAAAATTTAACCGTTCACAGATAGCCAGATTTGATGCATCTCTGATGGTTGTTAATGCTAGGAACATTAATAATAAAGTTTTTTATTGGAAAATTTGCTACATTCCCACAAGCTTGATGTTCTTTGTGAAACATGGTTAAAGAACAATGACTGGAAACCAGTTCTGTCAGGGTATAAATGTTTTTACTGTAACAGACATTCTAACAAAAAAAATCAGGTGGAGGTGTTATGATAGGGATTAAAGATAGCTATGAGACCTGTGATTATTACATGTTCAATGATAATACCAATACTATAGACTAACTGTGACAATAAAGGCAACCCTGGAACATGTAACAATTGGAGTGTATAGACCACCAAAGTCAAGTGCAGATGACCTAGAGGAATTCATACATTTCTTGCATGAAACACACGAGGGAAGAATAATATTAGCTGGGGACTTAAATTTACCAGAAACAGCCTGGAATAATACTGATTCAACAATGTTGGTAAGGAAATTATTCACAGCGTATATTCAGGAACAACAAATTTCTTCAGATTGTAAAAAAAACTACCAAGGGATGGAACATACTAGACATTGTTTATGTTCCCAAAGAAATTACTGCAATTTCAAGTCAGGTTTTACCACCATTGATGTGTAGTGAACATGGGGTTATAAAGGTTCATTTGTTGCTAGATAATTCTGCCAAACTGAAATCTAAGCCAATGCACTGAAGGTTAATTACAGATTATATTGAAGTAGCACAGTCACTATGTAAAACTAACTGGAGTGAAGTGTTCAGCGGAAAAACTGCAGATGGAATGTGGAAAGTTTTGAAAGAGAAATTGTTTGAGTGCAAAACAAAATGTTTAAGATCAGGATCGAGGCATACAACATCGGGGGGGGGGGGGTATAGTTCCATAAGAATAAGATATCTGATTAAGGTGAGAGAGAAAAATATAATAAATGGAAGAGAGGTCTAACTATGACTTTGAAAACTGAAATAAACAAGCTGGACAAACAGGTTAAGCGTAGTGTCAGACAAGATCAAGAAAATTTATATAAAGATATTAAGCATAACAGGAAACCTTTTTATAGATACAGAAGACGTGGAAGGCGTAAAGACACACAGACTGATAAACTATATGCAGATTCTAAAATTTATTCTCAGACGCAACAGGTTATAAATATATTTACAAAATCTTATACAAAACAGTTTGGCTCCACAAAAGGGATGATAAATTGTCCGAGTGACATCCAGGTAATTCCAGATACTGGAATCAAATTAGATTATATTGAAAAAAACTGCACAAACTGGATCCAAACAAAGCATAGGGAGGAGACGGAATTAGTAACAATGACCGGAGAACACTTCAGCAATAACTTACAGTACCATTATAGATATTATTCACTAGGTCATATAAATATGGGGAGATTCCTCAAGATTGGAGACATGAGCTTAAGGCTGTCTTTAAGGGAAAGGGGAGTAGGACTAACCCAGAGGCATATAGACCTTTAAGTCTACTTTCATGTTGTGGAAAAATAATGGAGAAGGCAATATTGGATAAGTTATTGTCAGAACTGGATAGGCTGGAACTTGAAACCATATATCAGCATGCATATGTTAAAAACAGATATATTTTAATATGTAACATGATGTTCTATAACAATATAACAACAGCTATGAATGAAAAAATGTGCTGTGATGTAGTTTATATTGATTTAACTTCAGCATTTGACAGGATCATACACAAAACACTGATCAATAAATTAGTACAACTAGGTATTGATGTACTCTTGATAAGATGGACAGCTGCATGGCTTGCAAACAGGACATGGCAAGTATCATACAGCAACTGGACAGATGAAATCCTTGGTTACAGTCAGGGTGTCCCACAGGACTCTGTACTAGGCCCTTACTTGTTTAGATTCTTTCAGACCTAACATTTTCATCTGAGGTATTCTACAGTCTATATCCAGATGACCTGAAATTGGGTAAACTGATTACATGCGTTACAGATAAGGCACATCTGCAAAATAACTTGACTAAATTGACCATTTGGACACAGGAGAATAATATGCAGATAAATACATCAACAACTAAGCACATGAGATTTGGGAGACAAACTGAAAGGTGAATATTTAATACAGCACTCAGTGATTGAAACTATAGCCTCATTTAAGGACCTGGGTATATTCAGCTACAAGTTTTTCTAATCATGTCAATCAATTGGTTAATGACAGTTATAGAACTATAGGTTGTATAAAAAGATTTATAAAGTCTAGGAAATCAAAACATAATGAAGTCATTGTTTGTTAGTTACATTACACCCAAACTTGAGTATAGAATATCAATATGGAAACCCTATAAGAAAACAAGCATGAGTAAACTGGAAAGAGTACAGCAGAAATATACCAAAGATATCTGTGGATGTGAACATTTAAGTTATTATGAAAGACTAAAATATCTGAACTTGTACAGTGTGTCTTAAGAGATATCTAAGAGGAGATCTTATTCAGGTATACAGGGCATTTAGAGACAACTATCTCTGGGAATGCTTGTGGTTATCAAAAAATACCAGAGAACCCTCAGACAACCTATATAGAAGATTCTATAGGAATGAGAAGTGTACTAATTGGTTAGCTTATATTAGCCGATGCATGGAACAGACTACCAAATTACATTAAAGCAAGTACTAGTTTAGTTAGTTTTAAGAACAGCCTGGACACTTATTATGGGAACAAATGTTATGGTATATTGTCAAGCTAGAAGAGCATTAATGCCCATGCTTTAAATATTTGTATCTATGCATGTATGTAATAGTTGATAAATTGTTCAGTTTCTGCTTTCCCTTAAATCTCAGTCCTCATGTTGAACATTATTTTGCATGTCTTGTTCCCATAAAGTCCATTTATTTCTATATAATTTGCTCCTTTCCTTTTCTAAAGATCAAACTTCATTTTTTTATCCCATTTACAATATTCAGCACTTCAGTTTTGATTTCCATTTTCTAGTAGTTGCTATTTTGGCAGTCAATACATTAAACTTAGTAAAGCCTTACTGTGTCTGGGCAATTCAGATTGTACATCCCAGCTCAAAAAAAAAAAATAATTTCCTTAGTTACAACTATTTGTTTACTCAACAAATCTGACAAAGTGCTCTGTAGGTAATTTTTGAAATCTGCTGACTTACATTCACCCTAAAAACATGTTCCCAATTACCTCTCTCTTTCTCACCACATCATCAATATTTGCTATATACCAAAGGAAAAATTCTCTGAAGGCCGCTTGAGGTATAGAAATACCTATGCAAACAATTCCAAGCAGAAATCCTAAACCTTCTGGACTTTGATGCATACTTGGAACCTTACATATGTCTTCCTATTGTTCATTAAGTAAAGTGCCTTTTCATTCTCTTTTTCCAGTCTTTTCTAACCCCACATTATTGATTATTATAGTTATCATTGCCTTACTAATTATTCCTTTTTAATGGTGGCTTCTGTTCTAAACTAAAAACTGTACCAGAGATGCTCTTTCTCTTAGCACTCCTCCATCCCCTTCTCTCTGCTTTTTCTCACTTATTAGTCACTAGTAGGGAACGGTAGTCCCTAACCTGCAGTCCAAACTTTTGCTTAACCTCATCCCACTCTATTACCTTTCCCTTTTTATTTATTTGCTCCCAGTAGTTCCTTTGCTAATTTTCTCCAGTAAATTACGGTCTCCTCTTGCTTATCTTCTATATCCCATTTGCAGCCTTCCCTATTGATAAAATCTCCTTTCTCCATTCCTGTGTTAGCTTAGTTTTTAAAATACTTTCTGCTGCTTTTTGAATATAATATTCTGTATGCTTTCTGCTATTCTTAAAAACCTGCATCCCAAATCTTAGTCTCTTTTCATTTCCCATACTCCTCCCTCCAATTTCATCATCATGCTTTCCACTTTGATTTATAACCTTCTGCCTGTGCTGTGTACATGAGCATTACCTCATGTACACAACACAGACAGAAGTGTACATGAGGTAATACTCTTCAAATCAGGAAATCTTAAACCACCTTGTTCCATTGTGAGAATCAGTTTATCCCACTTAATTCTAGCACTCTTCGCCTTCCAAATAAATTCCTTTAACTCAATTATCAGATACAACTTCTTTCCAGGTTGATAAAAATATGCCTGACTTTATTATAAAATTAAAGGGGCTAAAGCATTTCACTGCTTACATCTTACTATCCATTATCCATAATCAAGTACTTTCGGCTTCTCGTTTTTTTGCATTATCTTTTGTTTAGACTCTTCCCCAATATATTTTATATCCCGTAAATACCTGAAGCTGTCTAACAATGTTTCATAACATAAAAATGTCCACATATGGATTTATTATATATAAATATAATTTGCAAATAAAGTTAACTGTTCTTGATTACCATACCATTTATGTCCTTGAATTTGTAAGCTTTGTATTTTCTTTGACAATGACTCTAAATATAAAACAAATAAAGGGAAAGAGACACCCCTGCCTGGTTCATCTGTTTAAATTCCTGGCAGACACTGATGTGCTAAAAGGTGTCTGCCATGTCTAGCAGCACAGTTTATGAATGTCGACATCCGAAAGGTAAATGTTACCTCAAACAGAAATACTGACATCCTACTATGCATGCAATGAGAAACAACATTGGTGCATGCAAATGTTAAATAAAAACATTTTTAAAAAAGCATTTTTTGCAGGGGACAGGCTCCTTGTGTCCCCCCCATACTTTCTAATCATATGTTAACTCTGAGATTGCACAATCCCGGAGAAAGGGAATATTCCCCTACCTGAGAATTATCAATCTGCACACCACACCTGTCGGCAGTCTCGATTAAACAGATGTCAAGCAAGCTCCTTGTCAAACAAACCAAAGGAACTCAGCAGTACAATCCATGCACTCTACAATAGCAGAAGAATGACCCCTTAGACAGTCATCATCTGGAACGTGATGTACTGGATGAACTCACTGAAGTCATTTTGGAACCAGAGAGAGAAGGAAAGGAATATAATCCCTGGCTTCAGTCCAGAGGATATGCATTCACTATAGCTCCTTTGAGTACCAGAGGTAGAGGTAGAGTCTGACCCAAGTGATCTGCCGTGACAGCTTCATCCCTGTGTAGTATTTTCTAGGAAGGACAGAGAGCTGTAAAGTGCAGCTCTTCACAATCATGTCCAGAATCCTCAAGTCTCTTGTGATATCTCTCCAAGCCAGGAAGATCTTTAAGTTCAACAGCACCTCAACAGACATAGAGGCATACAGAAACAGTCCTGAACATGTATTAGATCTGCAGCTGCTGGGATGGCACAGCTGCACTGGACAATTATTTGGCACACCTGAAAGAGGCAAAACTGTTTGAAGATTGGAGCCTTTCCTCAGTCTGCAAGGGAACTTCTTGCTTGAAAGCTGGACTGGTCTGAAAGAGGTAATAGGGTTTGATGGGTGTGGCAGAGGCCCTCTACTGTGATAAATACCCACTCCCTCCTTTGAATAATCTGAGCCATACAATCCCATAGAAGCATTTGTCTGAGCCTATTGTCCAACCTAGCCACTACATTAGCCCTGGTAAGGTTACAGTGGGGTCATATGACAGCAAACTATGGAATCCAGAGTAAGTGCTTTAATGAGCACTTCTTTGATTCCAGATTCAGGGATACATGAAAGCTTTTCCAGTAACAAATCTACCAGACAGGACTGGAATTTGCACAGGCAAAACAAACAATTAAGGGACTTGGGCCATAGTGTGGCGGAGAAACCCTTTTATTCACCTTTCAAAGGGTGTAGAATGCCTAACAGGCAGTGGAGTGCCAAGGTGCTGTGATGTGTGTTATTTCATTTGGACTAAGCATATAACATAGAAGTTATTTGTATGTTTAAGCATAACTTCTCTTCATTTAGCTGGGGGCCTGTAAGGAGTATCAACATTCTTTGCAATCAATTTCTGACAAAAAAAAAAGAGCAAGGAGGCCAATGGCCAGTCCTTTACAGGACTTCATGCTGAGCATCTTTCCAAAGGACAGATCACCTGGGAAGAGCTGTAGAAAGGTGAAGTCATACTGTACTCTTCCCACTTAGACATAAAAGAGTCTGGGTCCTTAAAGTCCAAACTCATTAAACAGAAGGTGAGGAAGAAACTCTACTAAATCCAGCTTCAGAGGGCATGTGTTGTTCTGATTAACCAGAAGGCAAGCATACAGCAAGTGAGTACCAGAAGTTATATGATGCAGTTGTTATATGATACAGTAATGACAATGTCATGCCTGCCAAAGTTGGTACATGGATGGAAGATTCTTGCATGGGACAAGCAATGGCATCCGTCAGTATTCAATAAGGATGCTCTACCACAAAGGTAGGTCCTACCACAAATTACACAAGTGCCAGATATTGATGTCCTGTCTGGACACCAGTGCAGAACAGCCTGCTACATCATCCTCATGCTGAACCACCAAGTCCTGCTGGATCCAAGAGTAGGACCTGGGAGAAAAGTACTCAATAGCAAGTGCAATAGCTTAGCACCAGCCAGGGGACTTGCAAAACATCTTGTGTGCAGGCCAGTTGTGAGACAGCTCCAATCACTAGACAATGGTACAGTTAGTTCTTGCACTCTGGAATTCATCATCCATGGTGATTGCCAAAACATATACATCTCAAAGGCCACTTTTCTTAGGCAGTGGTAGACAATAGGAAATAACTCAAATTCTTCACTCATCAAGGGGGAGATGATGAGCCTTCTAGGTTATCCTGAGGACAGACATACCTCCAAGAGAGGGTGGTTAATGTAAATTTACCATATCCTTCTCCCTTTCATGGTGCTGTGACAATGGCCTGGGACCAACCAAGGAGGCTCTCTTGCACCACCTTAAGTCAGTACAGGCAAATGACGTCTCCAGCTGTTTCTGCAGTTACAGCCTACTGACGCCCTTAGGCGTCAAATAGTGCTTGTTAATATTTGCATTAGTTCCAAAACCATGCAACATACAAGATATTCAAAGATTTCATCTTAAAGCTTGCACAGCTGCAAACACAACTGTATTGATATTTGACCTCGAACAATTATCGCTTTACTTGCACAGATATTTATATATTTATTTATACTGTCATAAAGTTCATGTTTTTCTAAATATCTTGACAATCAAGTAGCATAGACACAAATGTTTAGTCTCATATGAAAGCTCTCAGCCGGATGAACAAAACGTCTATGACAGCATGTGTGTAACTTGAGTGGTTTCTGAGATATTGTAAGCTGTCTACAAAATACTACAAATTAAACAGTTAATATGTTTACTGTGACTTATAAAATACTGTTTAAGACCTAGAACCTAATGAATAGTACTATTAAATGATTTGCACTTAAGAGTTTGAAATTTATACTTTTTAGTAACCTCTATGGTTCCAGAGATAAACATTTGTTTGAAATGTGAGGACATAATTTTATTCTAGGAAAAAACTTAGGCTCTACCCATTGGAAATTGCAAACTTCCAGAGCTTCATTGGAGGAAATGTGTTATGTTAGGTAGGGCAAAACATTCTTCACTTCTGCACATACAAATGAATTAAATGAAACAGGAGCATGTCAGGTCATAGAAGGTAGTTGTGGCAGGGGAGTGGGGAATGTCCTGTCCCCACCCACACGGGGGGGCTCAGGTGGGGAATGGGGGTTGCCTCCTTTCACATGGAGTGTGCAGGGGGGGTTGCCTTCTGTAGAAAAAAAGTTTCTTCAGATGCTCAGCAAAGGTATTTTCAGTAAATATTTTTTTATGTTCACTGAAAGTACCTTCAGTGAATCTGCATGAATCTGATTAAAGCTCTTCCAAACAGTGCTTCATGATATGTTATTTACCAGGCAGTAAAACAGTGCTGGTGTGGGTGTTGGACCATACCCTGGTAGTCACACAAGCTCTTGGATTATTTCTATTTTTTCAGAAACTGAACCCTTTTCATGGCCATCAGTACTGATATCTGAACTGTGCTAGTGTTGGGAAAAAATGGGTGATGTAAGCACTGACTCCTTGATCAGTGTATGATGGCATATAATATTACAGGGAGAGGTGCACAAATATCTGAATGTAGAACTGATAAAAAAAAAAAATACACATATAGCCAAGCTAAAACTTGCAGAGGGAAATGTTAACTACATGGCAGAGGTGGACTGTCAGATCATTATAAGAGCTTACCCTAGAGTCCCTGGCAATATTTTCTTCTGTTTTTCAACTGATCTTAAGGAAGTGATACCCTTCATTGTAGGAGAGTTAGATCACAAGGAGTGGGAACTAGTGAGAGCTGCGGGTGATCAATAAAAGTTTAACGGGCACACAGTGATTCATTTTTTTTCTATTTTGTCCTATGAAGAACTTGTTTACTGCATTAACACTTGTTGCTAAACATGCTGGTGATTGACAGAAATTAGCACAATTAACTACAGAAAAAATTGTATGTTTCTCAATGCAAAAGAAATATAGCAGAGTGAAGACATGTGACACAAACTTCAGTACATGAAAAGGATAAGCAGTAGTGACAAAACACTCATGAGCAGCAGACAGAATAATGGAGGACTAACTTCCTCCTCACTGACACTAGTAGACAAGGAAGAAACAGATTCCTCCACTTGCATAGGGACGTCCGTCATCTTGGGGGGGGGGGGGGTTATCAAGCACTGGTCTCAGCTTGATATAAGACTACCAATACTTGTTATTAAAAATGCATTGTGGAACTTACTAGAGGCTGATTAGATAAGCCACAAACAAACATGCATTCATATATAAATAAGAAATTCTTCTCACCCACTGCTGGTAAATTCTGACAGGAACTTCATGTTTTCCACTGAATAAAAATCAAACAACATGAAAAAGCCAGCCTGGCAATGCTACTCAGAGATGGCTTCACAATTTAATCTAAAACCCCTCCCTCCTATAGACTGGGTGCTGGGCATAACACCTGAGTTCACAGCTGGCTCTAAATGTAGGCAAACAGTGCCTGGCAGGGGAAATGCTGAGAAAGTTCTGAAGCTAGAGTGCCAGGCCTTGAGAGAATTGCGAACTTGGATACAAGGGCTAGAAAGAAGTGATGGAAAAGTACAGCCATATCTCTCATGTATACCTCACTATGAGGAACATTCCTCATTTGGACTCTGGAAAAGTCCGTATTCCACATTGAAAAGATCTGTCACACTCAGTGTTAAGAAAGTGTAAAACTGATATCCCTGCTAAGTAATATTGAATCATAATTCATCAAAATAAATGTTTTACAAGTTTAAGTAACATATTTAACCATCCTTTTAGCTTCCTAGTTGAAGATGTTACCAAGATGTTAGCAGCTGTTCCA
The DNA here is from genome assembly GCF_019279795.1 of Protopterus annectens. NCBI lineage: Eukaryota > Metazoa > Chordata > Ceratodontiformes > Protopteridae > Protopterus > Protopterus annectens. The sequence goes on from NC_056743.1 coordinate 445,233,477, forward strand.
CATTTGCTCATAGATAAGCACCAGATAAGAATTAGAATGGTTTTAGAATTTCTAAGAAATGAACATTATTCCCTTCCTGCACACAGATATGGCACAAGGCTGTGTGTTGACTCGTCTAGGCTGAAGTCAGGAAACCATTTCAGAGCTAGTACCCACAATAAAAACAAACTGCATAACTCTGTCTCTACCATCATTCTTCCAACCACAGCATGTGAACATAATGCCTTTCACAGGAATGTAATTACATTTACTTTCAACATTACCAGACTGTCAACTGTAAAGGAAAAGGTACAACCTTTCTCCAATACTGTTGCAACAACTATCCCCTGATAGCAAGCCAGATAGGTCCCTTCACATCCCGCAGGAAGAGATGGAGAAGAATAGTAGTCTTGGCTACTGGCAAGCTTCTAGAATCAATCATAATCTTTTTTCCCCACCTTTTAAAAAATGTCTTGCATCAAGTACAAGGGGGATACATAAAGCAGATCACCATCTAAGGCTCTGGTGGCACATCTTGTGCCACTGAGGACATCCTCAGTAGTGGATCGATGTCTCCATGTGGTCGCACACACCATTGCCAGAGCAAAAACTACCCTCAAATTCAGCTGGCATTTGTGATCCATACACTCACATGCTTGCATGTATGCTGTAATAAAGAATAGTTGTGTAAAATCTTACCATAACCATAGATGTCCTTCTCTTCTATATGCTGCAGTATTATAACATGAGGGAGTCTGCCTCCGGCTGGCTTGTACGTTCAGCCAGTAAACAAAAGTCTAATGCTACTGTGAGGTACGTGCGACACCACACATCAGCTAGCTTACATCAATCATAAAAAAGACATCGAGTATAAAGTGGATGTCAGCATGTACCAACCTCAGAACTGAAAGCCACAAAAGCACCATCCTGTGGGGAAAACATGCCACCAGGGGGGTCAGGCAAGCATCAGGGGACAGGCAATGAGGGAAAGCAATACTGCAGGATATAGAAGAGAAGGACATCTATGGTTATGGTAAGATTTTACACAACTATTCTATGTCCTTCTATTCATATGCTGCAGTATTCATAACATGAGGGAGTGCACCAAAGCTCTTGCAGAGCAAGAACTGGGTGGAGGAGCCAAAGCATTTGCCACAAAGCTATGCAAAATAGCCCTGGCAAACCCAGCCCTGGACCTGGAAATGACATCTAGCTTATAGTGTTTAGTGAAGGTATGAACAGAATAACAGGTAGCTGCCTCCAGGATAGAGTAAGTGTCCAACCATTTAAAGAAGGCTCCAGAGGAGGACACTGGCCTAGTGGAATGTGCCCTAACAGGAGAGGAAAGATTCTTGCCATTAGCTAAATAACAGAAGGAAATAGCTTTAGAAATCCAAGAGGAAATAGTCTGCTTGGAAACAGGATGACCCAGGGCCCTTGGGTGAATAGGCGTTCAGACTTACAAATAGGATTGCTTTTGTTCAAGTAGTATCTGAGTTGTCTGTATACGTCTAAAGTGTGTAGAATCCTTTCACTGGAGGATCGAGGAGAAGGGAAAAAGTTTGGAAGGTTGATTGATTGAGAGATAACTCATTAACCACCTTGGGCATAAAGGAGGGGTCAGTGTGTAAAGAGACCCTATCCATGTGGAAGACTGTGAAGGGGAGGGAGACATCAGAGTTTGAAACTCAGATACCCTTTTGGCAGAAGTAATTGCCATGAGAAGAACAGTTTTCCAGGTGCAATGCTGTAGGGAAGAGGAACTTGCTGGCTCAAATGGGGCCAGGGTAAGTTTCTCCAAAACAAAATTGAGATCCCAAGGAGGAGAATCTGATTTTCTTGGTGGTCTGATGTGAAGGACACCTTTTAAATAACAGTTTAACTTCTAACCTACAAGCTAAAGGTGGAGGCATAGGCAGACATGCAAAGAAAGCAGAAAGATGGGCTTTAATTGAAGACTAAGGCAGCCCACTCCATCAATTCACATAGATAGGAAAAGACCACTGGGACATCCAGGAATGGGAATCATTCAAGCCATGAATCCCAGGAGGCATAGAAATAACCTGGCAGCCAGAGATTGAAGGGGCAAGAGGTCCTGGAAATAAGAAGTAAGGACAGGACCTTTTCTGGAGCTAAGGAGGCTATCATCCTATTTGTTTGAATCCTGCAGTCCAGAAAAATGTGGTCCTGGGAAGGGGTCAGAGTAGACTTCTGATAGTTCATCACAAAACCTAGATTCCCCAAGAGAGACACCATGAAAGAGAGATTCTCCTGAAGGATGTCTGGGGATAGGACCTGGAAGAGAAATCTGCATACCCTGTATTTTGCAGTAGGCTATGACAGGAGCTAAGCATTTTGTGAAGACCCTTGATGCCGTAGACAGACCAAACGGCAAAGCACAGAACTGAAAATGTGAGGAAGCAAAAGAAAAGCGAAGAAACTTCCTGAACCAGAGGTGAATTGGGATATGAAGGTAGGCATCTTTGATGTCTAATGATACCATAAAGGCCTGAAGAACTATGAGTGGAAGAAGGGTGGGTAAGGTTAGCATATGAAAGGTGGGAGCTTTGAAGAAATGTATTCAGATGGGAAAGGTCTAGAATGGGCCTCCAGGGACCATGCTTCCTGGAGACTAAGAACATCCTGGAGTAAAATCCTTTTCCCACGTGAGAGAGCAGGACTTCCTGAATACCACCTTGAGAGAGAAGGCTGGATATGTCCCAGAGGAAGAATTCCACTTGTTCTTTTGCATGTTGTAGAATGCTCCTGAAGGAGGGAAGATATTCCCACACCATGAGATATCCTTGCTGGATGATGGAAAGGACCAGAGAGTCCTAGATTATCTGATTCCAAGCATGGAGAGACACAGAGAGACTAAGAGAAAAAGAAGTTGATGGGCTTAGAGGTGGGTAGTCACAGACTACCAGGCTTAGGCTGAAAGGGCTATTTCTGCGTGGCAGTAGAACAAGAAGACTTAGAAGGGAGTTGTTTCTTGGAATCCCTCTTACCCTTGGCAGATGGTGTCCTAGCCGGCTTTCTGACAAAAGCAGTTTTGGTAAAGTAATTCCTCTGAAACCTGGGTACAAGGGAAACAAATGTGTGTTTTAGATCTTGCAGCTTATTGCTCCTTTTCTTGTAAAGATTTAACTAGTTCTGCGGCCAAGTTTCCAAACAGGGCTTTGTTGTTCAGAGGGGCATCCATAATATTAGCTTTTATATCATCAGACAAAGGATCGAGCCTGAGCCATGATTACCTCTTCAGGACAGACCCAAATGCAGCTGCCCTAGCTGAGGCCTCCATGGAATCATAACTGCACTTAATGGAGTGCCTTGTAACCTGGACCAAAGAATTTAGAATGGAAGAGAGCTTAGTCTTGGTGGGAGAATCAGGGAGCTCAGAAAGAAGCTTTCCTGCATCTGATAAAAGTGCCAGGGAGTATTTGGCCATAGGAGTTTGATAATTAATTGCCCTGAAGGTCAAAGTAGTAGAGGTATGTACCTTTGTCCCTAATCTCTCCATGACTTTGCTCTCCTTATCTGAGGGAAGCAAGGAGGTGGACGGCAGTAATTTGGATGCCTTATCTGCAGAGACTGATATGGTAGCTAGATCTGCAGAAGGGGCTTTGAAGAGGAATATGGAATCTTCAGACACCTTATAAAATCTATCTGAGCACTTGGGGGCTGGAGATTGGAAGTCAGGGCACTTAGAAGCAGCCGTAAAGGCATCTAAGAAGGTCAGCAGGACCGGGGGAATGGCAGATGGAGAGGGAGAGTCCATCTGTAGGAGGTCATAGTACCTCTTTTGTATGTCAGACACTTGGCAACAGTCCCATTTGAAGAAATCTTTCATCTTCAGAATAGTTTCCCCAAAGGAGATATCCACCCCAGGAGAATCTGTACAATTAGATTCCTCTTCTGGTGAGGCATAACCCAAGGGGGAAGAAATTTGGGTTGAACACACCAGGGATTCATCTCCTAATGATACCGCATCTTCTGAAGAAATATCCTCAGAGGTCCTCTTTAAGGCAGTAGAGGTAGGAAATGTAGGAGGAGAGAGAGGGAGATGAGGTCTGATGCAAAGCCACAAAGGCACTGAATAGGCCTTGGGAGAAGGCCTATCAATTCTGTGTTTGATTCTGGGGGACCAGAGAAACATGTTTAGTCTTGACTTTTTTCTTTTTTGAAGTTCCATGTGATGGAAGGTGGATGGGCCAGATGTCGGCCTGCACCCCACAATGTCTGTAGGCACATCCTCCCACACAATGATTTGGGTGACTCTAAATAGGCCTTCAGTAATTACAAGCCATGGTTTCCTCCCTACTCCGAGTCAAATGCCTACAATTCCCTTGGGGACGTGCTAATAGGGTCCTTCACAGCTTCCACTATAGTACCCATCAAAGGAACATCTACCAATGCCGGGACTGCCTCTGGATCCACATTGGCCTCAGGAAGGTTGCCTGGAAGAGAGGGAGCAGCAAGAGGATCAGGCCATGGCTGTGGCTTCTTGGCCTTTTTAGGTTGTGGCTCATCTGAAGGGCCTGACGCTGCCTCCATATCGCACGTGAGATGCTTAAGGCACTGATTTTCAAGATATAATTTCAGGGAAGCTAGGCAGATGCAAAGGGTTTTGGGTGCAAAGGCCTTACAGATAGCACAGGTGGTATGGCCATGGTCTGGGCCTAAGCAAAACAAGCAGAGATCATGTGAGTCCTTATGTGGAACCTGCCTTCCACACTGACACTTGTCCTTCCTAGTTGACATGTAATCACAGTACAACACAGTAGCCAAAAAATTAAAGAAAAAACTCAATGGGGTGCTTCTCTTTATGATGCCCCTGCACTGGTCCAGTAATCAAGGGAGCCTCAATCCTCCCCACTAACACCAGCGAGGGACATGCACACTAGGAGGATGACAAGTACACACACAGCAAAGTACAATTTCTCTTAAACGCACACAGAGATCACAGTCAGTCTGGGTCTGGTTTCTCCCTTTCTCTTCAAATCCCCAGTAAGACTCCCCACTGGCACAGCTATAGGGTTAAGATCTCAGCCGAGTGGTCAAGCCAAAACCTCCAGCATGCTCTCTGTCCAACCAGTGCTTCGTGTCCCTGATCAAGTAGCTGACACACACACACACACACTGAGATTTGATTTATATACAAACATACAGACACTCCTGGGGAAGGCTGGCACAGGTTCATTAGCTATTCCCCCTTCTGCCCATATAAGGTAGAAATCACTGCCACTAATCACCCTTACTTAGCTACTATAAGGCCCTTCCCAAAGGGTGACCAATTCTACTGTGCAATGTTACTATTAAACAAATGGTAAGTGTGACCAACAGCAAGGCTGTTTAAGAGTGGCCTGTACAGCGTCACCAAATACATATGCAAGTATCCTAAGAGCTTAAATATCTCTAAACAAACCAGTCACAATTAATAGGTTTAAATAGATTTAATAATAAATAATAAAAGAACAAGACAATACTCAATAACTCAACACAGTGACAACAGAGTTCTGAATCACAGGAAATACTTTAAAACAACACTGCAGGACAGTCTCTCATAAATACAGAAAACATCTAGACTAATCTTATTATATTCCTATCTATATCTAAGAGAAACTATGTTCGAAATAACTTACTTACTGGAGCAAGACAAGTGTTGATGAGAGGATGTTGTCAGATCCAAAGACAAGTAGAAAATGCACAGACTCACTCTCTGAGATAGTTCTTAAATTACTATCAAACATTTCTGCTGGGTTATCTCAGATTACATCAATCTTTGTCACCTCTGCCTTCAGTTTCCAGGCTAATAGAAACTTAAAATTTATCACCTCTGTGTTAAAATTACTTATCTCTCACAAGCTTGCCTGGAACTGGAAGTCATAAAACAGTTGCACACTTTTACCTTTGAAACTTGTAATTATTTCTGTTTCCAGACAACAGAAAGAATTTCTAGTTGCAGACATTCTGTCTCCTAGCTGAGATAAGCACCACCATAAACAATTCACTTATTTTCTTAGAGTTTGTAAGTTAATCTGTTCTTTTCCAGTAGGGTACACTGTGGTTACATTCTTGAAGCTCAGCATATAACATACAGTTTAACACACACTTCTGCACCAGCAGTTTAATACTCATATAAAATATAGTTTTCTTACATTCGTAGGACAAGCATACAAATCATATTACTATTCACAAATGACACAGAATTATTTACAAAATTCCAGCTAGCTGGGCTGGCAGTCTTCACAATCTTAACCAATGTTAGTAACTTATATGGCAAACGATGACCGGAGCAGGTGATCGGACAAGAGGCCGAAATGTTCTGAGGATGGTACGTGTTGATGTCCACTTTATACCAAACGTCTCTTTATGACCGATGTATGCTAACTGATGAGCGGGTCTCACATGTACCTCACAGTAGCATTAGACTTTTGTATACTGACCAGGTGTATGAGTCAGCTGTAGGCGGACTCCCTCATGTTATGAATACTGCAGCATATGAACAGAAGGGCATTTAGGTGTTCTGGTAGATCAGAATCAACTAAATGAATCCTCAGAGATAAGGGCACGTTATACAGCTCCTGCCCATCTAGTGTGTGTGTATCCTTGTATGTTCATGTACCATACTGTTGTAATATTGCCTGATATCACATGGATAATTTTCCCTGAACAGGCACTAAGGTTTGAGTGTCCAGTGGTATCATATCCAAAGTAACAGTTAGTGTCAAGTGTTCCATATTTTACTTTTTATATGTTTGACAAGTTTTATCTTTTTAGTGCCTGTCCAGCAATATGACTCCTTTAAGAGTTTATAGTTTATATCCTGAGTCGAGTTAACAGAATCATGTTGGTGACCCTGAAGCATTTCACTTAACTGGAGAACTTCTTGGTGGTGTACCAGTTCCAGTCTTCTGGTGTGTCTAGCTATATTAAGAGTGTGCCACTACACCACTACCTATGTTGGTTTGTTACATAACAAGAAGACAGCTACAATAAAACATCCAAAGGACCTGAGAGCAATGTTCAACTCTTGTCCTGTCCATAGATTTCATTGTGGAGAACGAACAGAGCTTTCAAAGGCAGAGGTTATGATGGAGGACAAATGGGATGCTAGACAATTGGACTAGTGAAGACTGATCCAGAAGCTGACTTCAATTTTGTTCAGCAAAAGCTCAGAAAAAATACAGAATCTCTAGGGACAAATAAAACAGAGGACACAGATAATTGTTGACTTATGCTTTGATCAAAACACACCTGTTTTTTAGTGAATGAAAAGGTATGATTCATAAGTTCACAGGTGTATACTAGACTAATGGCCACTCGGGCCTTTACAAGTCTATCCACGCAAATGAAATGTGAATCTCAAGTTTTATGTTTTAGACATTTACTTAGGGGGTGATAGTACGGTTATGCAAGATCTTACCTACTTCTCACTGTTGCAGTATTCTTTACTTTAGGGATATCCCTACGAGGATACAAACATCCAGCCAGTATACCAAAGGCTTTACACCTTCCAGGCAACATACATCAGATGTATGGCCTACATGCAATGCATAAGATACACGTGACGTATGGATGCCTAATCCTCAGAAATGAAGTGTCCCAGGAAAACCAGGGCAACCCCAGACAAAAAAAATAAGTACATTCAGGAAAAGAATCAGAAGGAGATAAGGATGGAAAAGGAACCCCCCCAGCCAGAAGCGGTGCAACAGAAAATAAAAATAGGGGCAAGAAGGAGGGAAAGAATACTGCAACAGTGAGAAGTAGGGCATCTACTGTTAAGATAATATCTTTCATAACTGTACTATGACCTTCCTTCTCACTGGTGCAGTATTCTTTACTCTTGGGAAAGTACAAAAGCTACTAGAAAGTATGGAAGGAGAAGGAAGGCAGAGAAGAGCCCTCCACAAACCCATGAATGATAGCCCTGGCTCTGGAAATGAAATCCAACTTATAATATTTGCAAAAGTGTTTACAGACGACCAAGTAGCAGCTTTCAAGATGGATCTAGTATCCAGACCCCTGAAAAAGCAACAGAAAAAGATACTGCCCTGGTAGAATGAGCACGAACTGAAGAGAAAAGCTGCTTGTCATAAAACAAATAAAAAGAAATTGCCTTACAAATCCAGAAGGAGATGGATTGCTTAGACACTGCCAAACCCAATTTCTTGGCATGAAAGGAAACATTTTCTCAAATTTTCTGATGTGTTTTATCTGATCCAAGTAATATCTGAGCTGTCTATGTAAATTCAAGGTGTGTAGCACCCTCTCACACGAAGACTTTGGAGAAGGAAATGGGAGAAAAGATGACTGGACTGATGCAAGGATAAATCATTAACTGCATTGGCTATAAAAGAATTGGTCTAAAAAGATATCCTGCCATTGTAAAAAAACAAACAAAGGAGGAAATGGCACGAGAGCTTGGAGTTCAGACACAGTCTTGGCAGAAGTAAGAGCCATCAACAATACAGTCTTCCAAGTACAATGCTGCAGGAAAGAGAAAAAGTAGGCTCAAAAGTGGACTGAGTTAGCTTTTCAAGAATAAAATGAAGGTCCCAAAAAGGAGAAATAGGCTTTTCCTGGAGGCCTGATCTGAAAGATGCCTTTTAGGATTTTTTTTTTTTTAAACAAGAAACATCTTTATTAATTAATCACTTATGACATAGGCAAACATACATTTACATACAATTTTAGTTGCAAGCATTATACATTACAAACCACATGGACATCATTTTAGCTATAAACATTATACATCACTTATAATCTACCTAATCATTGTCAGTCAAACATTACATAGCTCATTCGAATTCTGCTCTCTTTTAAACCTCATTCCTCCCCCTGTATGTACTGTTCCCACAATTTCCATTTTTTCTATGTAATTTGCTCCTACCCTTTTCTAAAGATCCCAATTCCAGTTGTTTTATCTCTGTTGCTATATTCATTACTTCTAGTACATTTGATTTAGACTTTGATTTCCATTTTCCAGTAATTGCTTTTTTGGCAACCACCATAATTAGATACAGCAAGGCCGTACCGTGTCTAGGAAATTCCAATTCTATATCATAGCTCAGAAAAATAATTTCCCTAGATGCACCAATTTGCTCATCCAGCATCTCTGATAGAGTAGCCTGCAAGTAATCTTTAAAGTCTGCCAACTCATGACACTCCTAGAAAATATGCTCCCAATTACGCCTTTCTTCCACATCACACCTCCAACATTTACTGTCTACCTGAGGAAAAATTGAGTATATTTGGGGTATAAAAAAAAGCTATGTAAACATTTCCAAGCAAAAATCTTAAATCTTCTAGATTTTGTTGCATATCTGGGAGACATACAAATATCTCACCACTGTTACTTTGTGGATCGCTTATCCAGTCTCTCTTCCCAATCCCAACTTCCTCTGTTTTGATTCTTATAGTTATCATGTAGTACTTTATATGCTGTACTAATTATTCCTTTTTTAACAGCAACATCTCTTTTAAATTATACAAAAAACTCTACCAGTGCTGGCCTTTCATTTAGGACCTCCCTACTACTTTCTGTTTGCCTATACTCTGATATCAAGCCTTGATGGGGTAAGGCAATCTCTAACCTGCAGTCCAAATAAATTCTTGGTGTCTTCCCATTCTATTACCTTTTCCTCCTTAGTTATTTGCTCCTAATATCTTGGTTCCTTTGTCGGTTTCTCCAGTAAATTCCAGCCCCTACTTGCCTATTGTCTGTATCCTAATTGCAATCATCCTCATCAGCAGAATCTTTCTGCATTCCTGTGTTGGCTTGGTTCTTAGAATACTACTGCTACTTTATGAATATAATATTTGGTATGACTGTTATTCTCCTTAAAGTTCTGCATCTAAAATCCATCTTTCCTTAATTCTTGAGCTTCCCCCGTTTCATCATCCCTTTCAACTTTGAATTGTAGGTTTCTGCTTGTGTGAAGTACAGGAGCCTTAACTATGTAGGTGTGAAATACCCCTTCAAATCAGGTAATCTTAATCAGTCTTGTTCTACTGGAAGAATCAGTTTATCCCACTTGACTCTTGCAGTCTTCCCCCCTAGATAAAATCCTTCAGTTCTTTAATTGCTCTCCACAACTTATCCTTTGGTATGCCTGATAAGTGTACAAGACTAAAGGGACTAAAAACATTTTAACTGCTTGTATCTTACTACCCATATCTCAGTTTTTGTGTTATCTTTTGCTTAGTCTCTTCCCACATATCCTTAGCTGCCACATTTTAATCCATACTCCTAAGTACTTCATTTTATCATCTCCCCATAAATATGAATATTGCTGAGCCAATTCATGGGTGGGGACAAAATTTACATCTATTGCCTTTGTTTTAGCTTCTTTAACTTTGTATCCTGAAAAGATTTGGAAATGTCTCAAAATATTCCACAACACTGAAATGTCCTTTTCTGATTTTGTCAGGTATAAAATAATATAATCTGCAAATAGAGCCATCTTTTCTTGGCTACCATACCAAATATATCCTTGAATTTCTGAGTCCCTTATTTTCTTTGCCAATGGCTCTAAATATAATGTAAATAACAAAGGGGAAAAGGGTCACCCATGCTGGTTCCTCTGTTCGAGCACAAATTATAGGACAGGAACCCACCCACTTTAATTTTCGCATCTGATCCCTCATATATCCTCCTAATCAACCTTATAATTTTATCAGGCAATGCAAATGGTTCCATTGCCCTACTCAAAGTCCAGCTTACTCTGTCAAATGCTTTCTCTGCATCAAGACCGACCAACAACAGTGGTATTTTCTTACATTCTGCTTCCCTCTGGATCATCAATCTGCTGTTCATCTTCTTTCGGCCACAACGGATCATCTGTTTCCATTTCTTCCTGTCCTCTGCATCTTGCTCTGTCACACCAACCACCTGCATGTCCTCTCTCACCACATCCATAAACCTTATCTTAGGCCTTCCTCTTTTCCTGTTACCTGGTAGCTTCATCCTTAGCATCTTTTTCCCAATATACTCAGCATCCCTCCTCAGCACATGTCCAAACCAACATTTGTTTTCCTGCTACTACCTGGGCGACTGTCCGATCTAGCTAAACTGCAAGTATTTCTGCTTCTTGAACTGTTTTAAACTGTTTAAAGTTGTTTTTGCACCTGCACTTTTAAAGTTTGTCCTGTTTGTTGCATTTACCTGTTGAGGCTACACACTCAAGTGCGCTAGCCTGTGTTACATATTTATTGCATTTTCCTGCTGTTTGTTGCAAAAAAGAAAAAAAATTTTCCTTGTTTCCCGTCTTTCCTGACCTAGAGTAGTCCAAATACAGGCTTTGCTGTATTCTGGACTTTTGGAAAGTTCCTGTGTTGCCCATTTCCTTTCTTGGATAAAGGGAGGCTTCTTTGTTCACCAGTGGCAGTGGGGAACTTGGAGCAGCCTATCTATCCCTGGAGGAGTGTTCCCAGCACAAGAATCTGGTAGTCCATTGGCCATTTTGGGCCAATTTCTAGCTGTTTCAAGTCCCCCTGTATAAAACCCGCTTTAGCGCGGCTTTGTGCGATTTTGCGCATAGCACAGCATCAGGCAGCACCGCTTAATTGGGTTTAAACCATTTTCGGCTCCACAAAGTCTGCTCTTCACTTTTTCCCTTAGAACTGATCTAGTTCTCATAATAAACACCCTATTCCCACTCTAAAGCCTGGCACTTGCTCACTAAAGCAATCATATAAGTCAGCACTAAAAAATTAAAAGCACTACACCCTCACAAACTCCCCTTGAGTACTTTGTTATCCATTGGCCCTTTTTTTCAATTATAAAGGAATTCCCAATACTATTCTAGCATGTCCAAAGGTCAGTTGTCAATCTCCTCTCTGGTCCAGCTGGTGAATCTGGGAATCTTGATGCAATGTTACAACTGCCTCATGTACACAGACAACCCTCTCCTCCTCCCAACAAATTCCAACATGTGAGAGATGCAACCATATAGCCAAACTGGAGGCTAAGCTCTCTCAACTCAGTACTGGCGTAACCAGTCTGGAGGAGAAGGAAACCACACTCACTACAATTCCAGTCTCACATAGACCTACCATGACAGCAAACCAAACACATAAACACACAAAAACATACTCGGCGGCTCTAAATAAAAATCTGCCTAAGCAGCAGAGACCTCCAAAGCAGACACCCAAGCAACCGCTACCCCAAAACAAAACGCGTGCAACACATAGCTCACAAAGCCAGTGTGCCGAACAGTCACAGCCCTTAAGGCTAAACAACACACCTGATACACTTGTAATAGGTGACTCTATCGTCAGGCACACTGATGTCCCGCTCACCAGGCTGAACAAGGAGAAGGTCACGGTGAGCTGCCTGTCGGGTGCCAGGATCCGCCACATAACACAAGCACTCAGGTCACTCCAAGGCAAGTACAAATATGACTCAGTCATTGTCCATGCTGGTGTGAATGACCTGAAACGTACCTCCCTGGACTACATGAAAAGAGACATAGAGGAGCTCTCTGAGCATGTAGCCCAGGCCGGTATGACCCTGACCTTGAGTAGCATCTTACCCTCACCAAGAATGATGCCACAATATGAAGACAAGATGATCAATTTCAACAATTGTGTCATTCAAAGGGGATCCAATGCCGGTCTGCCTGGGATGACATGTTCGACAAGCCATGATGCTTCGCTAGGGACGGCTTGCACCTGTCACCCCTGGGCTTTTGGATATTGGCAAAGGCTCGGCAAGGCTCAAAAGACAAACCCACCTGCATAGGTATCACAAGGGATAAGAAACTAAGAGTAATGTGTAAACCAAAATATGAAGCGCAGTGCAAAAACAAACTAGTAAACAAAAAATGCAGTCCGTCCTCTTCACAGTGCATTTTTCGTAAACTAAGAGTAATGCTACTCAACGCCAGAAGTCTAAACCTCAAGATGCACACACTCAAACCTCTCCTTAGCATGGAGAACATCGATATCTGTGCAGTAACAAAAACCTGGTTCAAGGCTCCCAAGAGCAACCCAGCACTACCAGGTTATACCTCATACCAAGTTTTTCGGCCCCAAAACTTGGACCGAACCACAAAAGGAGGGAGAGTATCAATATTCGTCAAAGACACCCACATCTCCAGGTTGGTGGCACAGCACGAAGCATCAGAGACTATCCATGTGCAACTAACAGTGGGTAAAATTGCCTTCCAGTTTATAGCCTGTTACAGACTACCCTCCCAAACCCAGGAACCCCACTCGGCCTTCCTGAGAACACTGGAAAATATGAAGGTCTCTCCAAACACCATTATATTGGGTGACTTCAACTACCCTAACAGACTGGGAGCATTACTCTAGCTCCAACACCCTAGCCCGAAGGTTCCTAGAATTTATAAACTCAAATGCTATGGAACAACTTGTTGCCACTCCCACAAGAGGGGAAAACATACTGGACCTGATCATCACCAACATGGGGACTCTATGCTCCAGACCAGAAGTGTATCCCTCACTGGTAAGATCAGACCATAAACTAATCTCACTAGATATTCACATCCCGACCCCAGCCCCTGCCCAGAAAACCACAGTGAAAAACTTCTCTAAAGCAAATTTCACACTCCTCAAAACCGAGGTGGAATCCTTCAAAGCCCCCCGGGCCTGTGGAAAATACAGCCCAGACCACAGAATCCTTTATAAACGCATTCTATGAACACCTTCAGAAATGCATGGATCATGCAATCCCAAATAAAACCAAGACCCAATCCTCCAAAGTTAGGCGTCCTGTCTGGTGGACCCCAGCCATAAACATAAACTATACAATAGAAGGAGGAAGCTACTACATGACAGAGCAAAATCCCAAAAAGGGAAGGCATCTCTGATCAGTATTAGCAAAAAACTACGGGCACTCATAAAATCGTCTAAGGGCAGCTTCGAGAGAAAAATTGCACAGGACACTAAGGATAATCACAAGGCTTTCTTTAGTTATGTTAGGAACCTGGGTGGGAATTCCCAGATATGCTCAGAATTAGTCCAAAATGAAAAAAAATACACCGAACCCACAGACATTGCCAACATCCTAGCTGACAGGTTCAGCGCAAACTTCTACCCCCTTCCCCACCAAAAGGGCAAATATCTATCCCAGCAGAGTGCTGCCCCCCTGACATCTCAGATGCTCAGGTAAGAGCCACCCTCTCCAAAACAAAAAACACAGCATCAGTGGGACCAGACGGTGTCCCGGGCTGAGTCCTACATGATCTCCAAGAAGAACTAAACCCAAACATAAAACTACTGTTCAATCTCAGCCTTACTACAGGATATGTACCCAAAGAGTGGCGTACAGCAACAGTGGTCCCTCTCCACAAAGGTGGTGCCTCAACGGATCCTGGAAACTATCGCCCCATAAGCCTGACTAGCTTGGTCTGCAAAGCTATGGAAAGGATCATCATGGACCTCATAAATAAAGATATTGGGGACTTACAGACACTGGATCCTACCCAGTTTGGCTTTGTTAAGGGCAGATCCTGCCTCTTAAACCTGGTTGATTTCTTTGAAACAGTCACCAAGGCCAGTGACGAGGGGAAGGTAGTCCACACAGCCTACCTGGACCTTGCAAAAGCCTTCTATACAATACCCCACTCGGGCATTATAGATAAGCTCACCAGCTTAAATATAAACCTCTATGTCACTAGATGGGTTGCAAACTGGCTCAAGGACAGAACCCACATGGTTAGAATTGCTGGAGCCATGTCAGACTCCAAACCAGTTACAAGTGGCATCCCACAAGGCTCAGTCCTGGGACCTCTCTTGTTCGGTATATATTTCTCGGAGGTACAGGCTAACACGGAAGGACTGTGGCTGACCAAGTTTGCAGATGACTGCAAACTGGGTGCCATAATCGACTCTCCAGCCGACACAAGCATCCTACAAAAGGGCCTCATAGAAACAGACAACTGGTGCCAGAGCCATGGCCTCAAGCTAAACGCCAAAAGTGTATAGTCATCCCTTTGGCAAAACAAAGTGCCCACAAATTACCACATAGGTGGTAATCCATTAATCTGGAAGAAGTAATTAGGGACCTGGGGACCCAAGTTGATAGCAATCTCTCATTTGACAACCACGTGGCCAAAGTGATTAGAAAAACATTTTATATAGCCCACCTAATCATGAAGGGATTCACATCTAGATCAGAGGAGGTCATCGTGCCTCTTTACTCATCCCTCATCAGGCCCATAATTGAGTACAATGCCCCTTTTGGGATGTACCTTACCAGACACCCGCAGCAACTGGAAAGACCCCAAAAGTACCTCACCAAGAGGATCAAAGGGCTCAAACAGATGCCATATGCTGCCCAATTAAAGAAACTCCAGCTCTACTCAGTGGCATACCACCTGCTCAGAGGCAATCTGTGCCTGACGTATAAAGCCATGTCCAACCCGGAATTAATGGACATGCTGCACCTCAGAAAATCCAAATCCCATCGAGCTACACGCTCTAGAGACTTGAACCTCAGCACTGAAATAAATAGGACATGCTGGAGGGACAGATTCATAACCCAGAGGCTCCCTTCACTCTGGAATAAAATCCCAGTCCAGGTTAGGCAGAGTCCCTCATTGACTCTCTTCAAGAGGAATCTTGATGAGTGGATGGGAGATAGTAGGTTTACCCCAGGTATCACTTCTATGTCACTGTTAGACAGAGGCACCACAGTATACTAACCTCGAAAAAGGGCATAGCAAAATTCATTTAAAATGGGTGACGAAAGCCAAACACACTCTGGCTAGGCTTATAAATGCCCTAGGGCAGATAGCCTAGTATGAACCTATGAACCTATAAATCTTGCCTCTCTGGCTTTGTCTCCAAACCTTCCAGCCTGGGCTGACCCTCTAATATACTTATTCCTAATCCTGTTCACCCTCATCACACCCAGTGTAAATCTTAACACCTTTAACTCTGCCACATCCAGCTCTAACTCCTGCCTTTTTGTCAATGCCACTATCTCCAACTCATATAACATAGCTGGTCTCACTACCCTCTTGTAGACCTTCCCTTTCACTCTAACAGGTACATGTCTGTCACAAATCACTCCTGACACTCTTCTCCACCCACTCCATCCTGCCTGTACTCTCTTCACCTCTCTTCCACACTCACCAT
Source organism: Protopterus annectens (assembly GCF_019279795.1). Classification (NCBI taxonomy): domain Eukaryota; kingdom Metazoa; phylum Chordata; order Ceratodontiformes; family Protopteridae; genus Protopterus; species Protopterus annectens. The sequence goes on from NC_056743.1 coordinate 445,249,563, forward strand.
TACTCTGAACTATTGATCCCAAGTATTTAAACTCATCCACCTTTGCCACCTCTACTCCTTGCATCCTCACCATTCCTCTATCCTCCCTCTCATTCACACACATATATTCTGTCTTAGTCCTGCTGACCTTCATTCCTCTTCTCTCTAGAGTATATCTCCATCTCTCCAGGGTCTCCTCCACCTGTTCCCTACTCTCACTACAGATCACAATGTCATCTGCAAACATCATAGTCCACGGGGACTCCTGTCTGATCTCGTCTGTCAACCTGTCCAACACCATTCTGCTGTTAATGTTGTCAAATGTTTAACTCTCCTCCATAAGGCCACATTGATCCATATCTAGCAATTCTGGCATCACTTTTGCAATTCTTTTAGCCATTATAGACAATCATGGTATAGCACTGAAATGGGCCTGTTGGAACCTGGATCTGATGGGTCTTTACCATCTTTAGGTATCGCAGCCACCACAGCTTTCTTCCAGGATGTTGGTACTTCTTTTCCTCTTAAAACACTGTCAAACAAAACTGTCCAGATCTTTCAGTTTTTTCCCTCCTAGCTTCCAAACACCCACAGGAATACTATCTATTCCTGGGAACTTTGCTGTGGATCGGTTATACATTACTGTTTTTATCTCATCTCTTCCTATCCTGTTAGTAACTGAGCCTCATCTACCTCTAACCTGGGCATATTTAATTCTTCCATAAACATTTCCATTTGTACCTTTTCTTGATTTCCATATTTCCCTGCTTTATACCAACTTTCACAGAATTTCTGAAATATTTCTTGTACCTCTACAGGATCTCATCTTCCTTCTTATAGGCTCCCTAAGCTTGGTGATAGCCCTTTCTATTTTCTGTTGCCTAATTGCGATAAAAGTTTTTGTGCTCTATAATAATAAAAAAAAAAGAAGTTATGTACTTACCATAACATTCCATGTGTGTTGTCCATCTCGATCTTTATTCTCACTGATGGGTCGGATCTGATCTATCGGTTCAGTCTTGGCCTTTTACAAAAGCTCGAGGCCTTCAAAGCTCGTGTGCATTCTCCCTTACCCATAATGCAACTCCCCAACTTCCTCAGATCTTGCTTGCCTCTGACAACTCATATAGAAGGAAGTGCTTTCATAGATTAACAGACAAAAAATTTCTGAGGCTAGAGAGTCCTGTAATACCCAATTAGCACTACTAGGTCTTCCAGGAGTATAGGTGGGGGTATGGAGGGTGGGTTGTGAGAATAAAGGTCGAGATGGACAACACACATGGAACTTTATGGTAAGTATATAATTTCTTTATGTGATGCTGTCAATCTTGGCCTAATTCTCACTGATGGAACCACATCCTAAGCTACCTGATTCTTGGGTGGCTCATGGCAGAATATTCCTCAGAACTATAGAACCAAAAGATGCTCTTCTCCTAGAGGCCAAATCCACTTTGTAATGAGTAATAAAGGTATGAGGGTTTGCCCATGTTGCTGGCTCACAGATGTTATCCACAGGTAACCTAGCTTGAAAAGCTGCAGAAGTAGCTACCAACCTAGTGGAATGACCTTTAACAGAGTTAGCAATAATTTTGTTCTTAGAACTGTAAATGAAGGATATACATTGTGAAAATCATTTGAACAAGGTAACTTTGGACACTGGTAATCCTTTTCTAACATCAGAATAACAAATAAACTGTCCGAGTCCTGAAGTTCTGTGTTAAGTAGAAACGTAGAAACGTAATTGTCTATGAACATCCAGAAGAGGCAATGAATATTCTCCTTTATCTTGGAAGTTTGGGAAGAAAACTGATAGTTCGATAGATTGGGTGAGGTTACTTTCCAACACAACTTTGGGTAGGAATGAGGGGATGGTGAGTAAAACTCTGTCCTTATTAAATACCATGAATGGCGGTTTGGCAGATAAAGCTTGTAATGATGAAACTCTTCTTGCTGAAGTAATAGCCACTAAGAGGAGTGTTTTCCAGGAGTGATACTTCAATTCACAGGTAGCAGATGGTTCAAATGAAGAACAGATAATGTTTGACAATACAAAATTCAGATCCCAAGGTGGCGACAGGTTTTTGTATGGAGGTCGTATCACTGTATTTCCTTTCAAGAATGCCTTAAAAAGTCGGTTTGACATGATTCCAGAACCATTTTCTCCTATACAAAAATTTAGAATTGCTGCAAATTGAACTCTAACAGTGGCTACAGCAGCACCCTCATTGAAAAGTTTCACCAAAAATTCTAGAATAGAATGTATGGGCACAGTAAATGTATCTAGTTGATTATTGCTGGCCCATGCAACAAATCTTTTCCATTTACCTCTGTACAATTTACATATAGATGATTTATGGTAAGATAACAAAATATGTTTTACTGGAGATGAAAGGAGAGGAAACTTGGCAATCAGGGGAACTGGAGTAGCCAAGCTGTTAGTGTGAGATTGTCCAGACTGGGATGAACCCTATATTGTGAGAGTCAGACAGTCCAAAGCAGGGCCCAGAATCCATGGTTTGTCCCACACATGATGCTAAATGAAGGGGAACCAAATTTGTCAAGGCCAAGTAGGATTATTGTAGTCTCCCACAAACTTGCTTTCTACTAAAGTTTGGGAATTGGCAGAAAGGCATAAAGAAGCCCCGGGGACCAATCATGTACAAGTCCATCCCTTGGTGACTCCCCTGCAGGAAGGATCAGGGCAAAATAGTTGCTGCATTTGGCATTGGTGGATGATGCAAAGAGATCGGAACAAGCCTGGCCCCATTTTCGGAAGATCTCTTCCTCAACTTTGACCAAGGGACCACTCATGCAACCATAAAATGACTCTGCTCAATTTGTCTGCAATTACATTGGACTTCCCCAGAATGTGCACTGCTAACAGAAAGTGGTTGGAGGTTGTTGCCCACTGCGAGACCCTCAGGGCTTCCAGACAAAGGGGGTAAGATCTGGTTTCCCCCTGTTTATGTACCAGACCACAGACATGTTGTCTGATTGGATTATTGTTCCCAAAGGGAGGGAGAGTCTTGAAATGGTTGCAACGCCAAAAGCACCACCCTCATCTCCAGGATGCTTATGTGCAAATGAGCCTCTTGTTGTTGTTAGATGCCTTGACCTGTCTTCCTGAGATAATGTCTCTCCCCACCCTATCTGGGAAGCGTTTATGGTCACCGTGCCTTGGGGTTGAGGGGGGGTAAAGTGATGGCCTTGAGATATCAGAGGAGAGTAAATCCACCACTGGAGATCCTTTTTGGATGAATTGGTTATTCTGATTTTGTGCTTCATAGAAAGTTCTAGAATTGACCATTTTGTCAAAAGTAACCATTGAAGTATTCTCATGTGGAGATGAGCTAGGGAAATGAGAACAATTGAAGCAGCCATTTTCCCAGTACTTGGAGAACTACCTTGGCAAAAGCTTGCTTCTTTCTGATCAACAGTCTTACATAATGGAAGGTTTGCTATCATTGTAGTTGTGTTTATACCTGCTGCTGTGAAGATGAAGCTCTGACATGGCTGTAAAGCAGATTTTTCATAATTTATGGTAATACCTAGGGAGGAACAGAGTTGTAGAGTATAGTCCCTGTCTTGTAGCAGGAGATGTCTGGTCAGGGCAATTATGAGCCAGTTGTCCAAATATGGAAACACCCAGAATCCCTGGTGTCTCAGGTGAGCCACCACTACTACCATGCATTTGGTGAACAATCTGGGGGCTGTAGTGAGACCAAAGGGCAGAGCTTGAGGCTGAAAGTGGTTGGCTCCTAGTCTGAAGTGAAAGTGTTTTCTGGATCGCCTTTCCATTTGTATATGGTAGTACACATCCTGAAGGTCTATAGAGCACATCCAGCTGTCTTTTTCCAAGAATGGAATTATTGACTGTAGTCTCACCATCTGGAACTTGGTCTTTCTCACAGATTTGTTCAGATTGCTGAGATCCAAGATGGGTTTTCAGTCCTCTGTTTTCTTTGGAACTAAAAAGAACCTTGAGTAGGTTCCAAATCCTCTCTGGTCTGTGGGGAGTTCTTGGATGACTCTCTTTCTAGCAACTTTTGAATTTCTAAGATTGCTGGGTCCTTCTGACTGGGTGGAATCTCTGGAACTGATTTGCTTGCGGGAGTGGGGAAGGAGAAGGGAATTATATATCCCCTGGATATTATGCCCTGCACCATCTGTCATTTATCTTTTGCCAGGTTTTGTGGTGCAGAGACATCACCTCATGACTGCCTCCATAGGGGAGCAATTGGGCACCCCTTCAGAACCACTGAAAGGGCCTACCAAAGAAAGAATCTCTGCAGCCCTAATTCTGTGGCCCTCCCCTACTGTGAGAGCAGTGTCTTCCATTATTGTTTCCCCCTCTGCCTCCAGGGGAACTTTCATCGTGTGTCCTGGAAAGACCTTTGTGATTTTCTGAACCACATCTTCCCACTACCTCTGTGACCTTTGGGAAAGGGTCTGGTAGGTGTGGAAAAACATACTCCAATGGCAGAGAAAGTTTTGCCTTCCTGTTCACACCTGGTGAGAGTTTCTTTTACTTGAGGCTCAAAAAGAGAAAAGCTATCAAATGGGGCATTAATGAAGGAAGACTTGAAGGGCTCCATGAAATCGCAAAGGTGCATCCAGGTCTGCCTCCTAAGAGAAGTACCTGAATCTGCAGTCCTACTCATTCCATCTGCTACATAAGATACAAATCTCATAGAAGAGTTTATGACTAAATTGAGGGTGATGAGCTGTGAAGTGACTATCTGCTGCTGCATCAGCTACAGCTCCATGGAGGTAGTCTGAAAGTTCCTTCGACAGATCCCTCTGCAATCTGGTAAAGTGGGTCAAGTAGTTCAGTGACTATAAGGCAAAGGTTGCTGATGAAGATGTGCTTCCCATACCTAATCATGGTCCTGGAATCCTTACTCAGAGGATGGATAGAGGAACTGGTCTCAGATAGTTTCTTTTTAGTGGCTGCTGCCACAACCATGGCATCAACTGCTACACCTTTAGTTAAGAAGAGCTTGTTCCTTATAGGGGCAGTAATGTACTTACTTGGCCTCCTAGGAGTTGAGTCTATGGAATCTGGGGTCTCCCAAGCCTTCCAAGAGATTAAATCAATAAGCTCATTGGATGGAGGGGTCACCCAAGAGGTTGACGGGCAAGACCAGAAAGCCTTCATGTATACTGACTCCTCAGCTGAAGGGGATGTGGACTGCCAGTCAGCTCTCTGCTTTAAAATTTCCAGGATGTCTCCAAGAGAGACATCTTCAGGAGGTGACTGTGGGGATCCTCCTGCATCATCGAGGTCACTATAAGATGTGATTGACCCTTCTAGGGAGCTGAGATGCTTCCTCTTGCAAGTCTTGTTCTGAGGGACCTCCTCAGTGGGGTAGTCTGAGGAAGGTTTAGAAAGGGGGGGTCCATTATTGGACATCCTGAGGCCTGGGGTCTCTGCTGTCCTGTGGAGATGGTATAGGAGAAGGCAAAGACACCTGCACAGAACTGGGAGGAAGATCCAAGATAGACTGCGTCTGAGACTGGGATGTAGTCAAAGCGCTCCTCATAACCTCAAAGGCAGTCATCTGCCCCTGTTTTGAAGAACATCGCAGATCAGACAAAAGGATTGTCGGAGCCAAAGCAATCTCTGGCACAGAAGACAGAAGCTCTGAGGCAGAGGGAGGAGCTGAACTCACCTGTGCAGAAGCCCTCAGAAATAGAGTCAGATCCAGAGAGATCTGAACTGGCTCTGCAGACCTGACCAGGAGTGTCGGCTCCTAGAGGTCTCTTGCTCTGACTGGGTGGAAACACTCTGGGCAGACATTGGATCTGAGGAACCTAAGGATCCAGAATCTGAAACAGACACAAGGTGGACATCCAAATCTTCATGTTCTGAAAACAGGGGATGGATTGGAGGAGGAGTAGGTGCCGATAGGGAGGATTCATCTGACTGGATTCCTTTGGGTTAGGATCCAGTAACAACTTAGCCAAGGCCGGTGTCTTTAGAAGCCTCTGCACTACCCTATCCACATAATCATCAGAAACTCCTGGTAGACCAAGTAGAAACGGTTGGAGACCTTGATTTAGTCAAAAAGAGATGGGAACTGAGGTGGTATTGGTTCCAATGAAGGGGAATGGCTCTCATCTAAATTCAGTTACACTTCAGAAGATCGAACGGCTGAAATATCAAAGACCATATAGTGAAGACCATATGATCAATATTTCAGAAGATCAATCTGCTGAAATTGTAACAAAAATAAAAAAAAACAGTTAAAGAAGACGGTAATGCAGGGGGGCAAATTCAGTGGGAGCCAAGGATTCCAGCTGCTCCAATGAACTCTTGGATCTGGAAATGACTGACTGTTCCAAGGGTTCTGTTGGAGCAGACAGTCTAGGAGCTTTTTGCTTCGGCTCCAAGACTTCGGCACCGATGTTTTAGTGATCTGTCAGACGTGGAAGGGGCTGCGGACTTCAGAGAAATCACCTCAGAGATAGGAGTTTTCAGCAAAATACACACCAAAAAAGCTTTCTTCCACTGGAAAATAGTGATCCTTGAAGGCGAACTGCCGAGGTACCAGATCATTTATTAAACTATTTTCCAGTGGAAGAAAGCTTTTTTGGTGTGTATTTCGTTGAATTTTCCTTTTCGTATGTTGCAGGAGTTTTCAGCAGTCCCTTTAAAATGAACTTGTTTTTGTGGTCCATAAGAGCCCTTTGGTTAAAACCATGGAACATGCAGCATGATTCTTGGAGATGAAGAGGCCCCAAACAATACATACAAACTGCATGAATCACTTAGGGTCATCTTCCCAAACTGCTCACATTTATTGAAACCAAGAGGTTTCCCTTCTTGTTTCTGAGACATTTTTAACAACTGAGTAAATCAGAAACAAAAAACAAATTAGCAAACACACAGAGACCCATGCCAGAAACATCTCCAATTTAAATTAATGGAAGAGTTTCAGAAAGAAATTTTTTTTTTAAGCAGAAGAAATCATCCTCTAACTGAAATGGATGATAAGGGAGAGAAAGGGGAGAAGAGTTAGAGGGAAAAATGTCTTCTAACTTAAAGGGATGTCAGTAGATGTCCTCTAACTTAAACGGATGGTAATAGGGGAAAGAAAATGGAAGAAACACTCTCCCTCTACAGACAAAAAAATGGGCAAGGACATATAGAAAGGGCAGAAAAACTAGATCAAATTGACGTCTAATTAATTAGTACAAAACGTTAAGTTTAAAAAAGGGATTTTAATAATAGAAAGAAAGCACTTAGCCCAGAGCTTGCTTCAGAAGCACATCCTTCACAGAGGGGCAAACAAGATCTGGGGAAGTTGCATTATGGGTAAGGGAGAATGCCCTCGAGCTTTTCTGAACACCTCAAGCTTTTGTAAAAGGCAGAGATGGATCCAATGGATCAAATCTGACCCATCAGTGAGAACAAGGGTGAGACTGACATCACCATCAGTTGTTTAACAGCAATGTTTCTAAAGTCATGCATATTATCTAAGTAATCCCTTATTTTCTTTTTCGGATTCTGCAGTTGCTCCTCCTCTTGTTCTGTGAGAACCCCCTATTCTCCAATACTTTCACATTTGTCAGTCCCTCTATACAATTCATGTTACTTCTTAACCATCTCTGTCTCTCTCCAGCTTATTTTTAAACTCCATTTTAATTTCATCCTACTCTCTAGCTTTATTTTCAAAAGAAATTTCTATCTTCTTTAATAGGTCCTGAATGATTTTCACTACCCATTCCTTAACTTCCTCTCCTTTCAACAGATAGATGGGAAAGCACCAGTGTCTAATTTTTATTTAATTACCCTGTGTTTTATTTTAGTTATTACTGGCACATGATCTGAAATGGTTATTGAGTGCACTTTAAGAATTTCAATTAAATTTATTTATTTATTTATTTATTTTATTTTACATTTGTTAACCGGGCTAGTCCAACTGGATACATGTCCATTTTCAGTGGAGGCCCGGGGAGAAAAGCTCCGCTATCTACTACATTACAAGTAAGAAATACAAAAATTTACAATACTAAACAAAGCAAATCAACCTCAATTACAGGATGTTCAGGAACAGGTGTAGAGACAAAGACAGTAAGTTCAGGTAAACATAGTATGTAACAGAAATAGTTATATTATTGATAAGTTTAACAAAAGAAATTTACTTAAAGTCAATTTTAGTAGGGAGAAAACAGTTACCCAACACAAAGGAAAAGTGTGAAGTAATAGAGTAGAGATAAAGAGGAGAGGTGGCAGGAGAGGGGAGGAAGTAAAAAGGTCAGCTAGGGTTAATGCAAGAGCATATCTTGTGGTTGGTTAGGAAGTGTTTCAGTTTAGTTTTAAATAGTGGAATTGAAGTTAGGTCTTTAAGGTCTTGAGGAAGTTTATTCCATATTTTGCCAACTGAGTTGCAGAATGTGGAGTCACCTGCAGTGTTCTTTGATAGAGAAGTTTGAATCAGTATTTTATTAGAAGAGCGTAGGTTTTTCAGGTTGTTATAGGGTTTTATTAGGGTAGAGAGCATAGGAGTATTCTCAGCCTGTTGAAGTGGGAGGTGTGTGGAGAGATAGGCGTAGGTGAGGTGGGAGAGTGGAATATGTAGGAAAAGATCTGTTAGATAGGTATGATAAGAGTAGTAGCAAGACACAAAGGAGTATAAGATGGCACAGAGGAAATCAATCAGTTAAGTAGAATAACAGCAGGTAAGTTAAATCAGTTAGTGTAAATAGTGTAATGTAAAGGGGTATTTGCTGAGCAGATTTCTAGAAGACTAGTGAAAATAAGCGGGTGGTTTGGCAAGGGCCAGGGGAAAGGAAAAGTGTGATTAATGGACTATAGTTGCAGGTAGAAGTCAGTGTAGCAATAAGCCAAAAGAAGGAAAAAAGTAGAAGGGAGCCACCCAGTGGGCGAAGTTAAAGAGTCAGATATATGGAAGTAAGGAAAGGGTAGAAAAGGAAATGAGTAAGGAAAAAATAATATAAAGGGATAGGAGTTAGAATAACAATGGTAGTAATGGCAGTGTAATGAATGAGGGTCTGGGCAGCAGGGTGTAAGGGGCTGGAGCGATTGGCTGCTGGCAGTCCTGGGCAAGTAGATAGACTAGGACGAGTTACGGGGTTGGAGGTTTGTGGTCACAGTTCTGGTCTTGCAGGAGGGCAGAAACTCTTATATTGGAGATAGTTGGGTCCAGAATAATAGTAAGTAAAGAAATATCTGGGAGAGAGAGGGAGATAATGAGGTAAGAACAAGAGAGCACTTGTAAACCTCCACCAAATATAAATTGAAATGTAGAACTAAACATTAATATCGTTAGCTTCAAATTCTCTAAATGAAAAATAGCTAATTTATGTTTGAGTCATGGTAAACAACTAATACACATTCATTGTTAATTAATAGTAACAGCAATAAGACACAGTAATTTAAAGTAGAAGAAGCTTGTAAGAAAATATAAATAACGATCAGTTACTGTTGTACTAGCTAGGGCTATACCATATCATCGTACCCTTACAGAATCAATAAATAAATATTTGGGATTACCAAGGGAGTCTCCACTGTTAAATGGCCCTACGAAGCAAGGCAAGGCAGGACAGCAACGGTTACGAGCGCTGTACTATGTTATTGAGGCTATTAAATATCGCTGCACAATGTTAAAGAGCTTTTGAAGGGAAGAAGTTCAAAAGCGCTGCTCGCTGTTAGTGACCCTTTAGTTTAAATAACAAGACTCTATTGCGCTGTACGCAGTCATACAGTCTTTGAAATTAGACAAAGTTCTGTAAAAAGTGAATGTATTCACAAGCGTTAATCTCTAGTATGGTTAGAGAATGGGTTAACATTTGCAGTCGCTAAAATAGATGACAGTATTTGGTATTAGCGCTGGTCCAGAAAAATAGAAAACACATGGTGATTAAGACCAGGTTAACATGTGCAGTCCCTAAATAAAATGAGAGTAATTGATATAAGCACTGGTTTACAAAATTAATAACACCTGGTGACTGAGACCAGGGACAAATATAACATAACTCTAGGCAGGGAAAGCCAGGGGAACATAACTAGCTGAAAATGGCGCCAAAAAATAATGGGTAGAGCCTTCACAGATACGCGATAAGGCTATATGTTAGTTAATCAAACTGAGGCAGTTCCATGACCGAGTGGTCAACAGTTGTAATCAGCAAGGATTAATATGATAATAGTTTGCAAAAACCCTATGCACAGTACGATGTAACTTAAACCGTTGCTACAATCCTATTCAAATATAAAGGCACAGCAAAACAAAAGCGCTGCCTTGGTGTAACGCTATTAACATAGGTACATCATATAAAAAAAAAACAGCATATAAAGCCATTCTATATCAAGACATTAAATACAAGAGTAAATCAAAAACATAGTGATAGCATGAAGCTTACCCTAGTTATGCAGCCCGCACAGGTACGAGACGCACAGCAGCCAAGCTGATAGATGGGAAATAAAGATGGCGTCCTGGGATGTGCGGAAATATTTATAAGGTTACGTAGGAAGGTTGGGAAACGTGAGGGGGAAGGGCACAGGTATAGGAGATAGGCAGGAAAAAGAGCAAAAGGGAGAAAAGAATTAAGACTAGGGGGGGTGGCCTGATGGAGTGGGAGGTGTGTGGAGAGTTAGGCGTAGGTGAGGTGGGAGTGTGGAATATGTAGGGAAAGATCTGTTAGATAGGTATGATAAGAGTAGTAGCAAGACACAAAGGAGTATATGATGGCACAGAGGAAATCAATCAGTTAAGTAGAATAACAGCAGGTAAGTTAAAACAGTTAGTGTAAATAGTGTAATGTAAAGGGGTATTTGCTGAGCAGATTTCTAGAAGACTAGTGAAAATAAGCGGGTGGTTTGGCAAGGGCCAGGGGAAAGGAAAAGTGTGATTAATGGACTATAGTTGCAGGTAGAAGTCAGTGTAGCAATAAGCCAAAAGAAGGAAAAAGTAGAAGGAGCCACCCAGTGGGCGAAGTTAAAGAGTCAGATATATGGAAGTAAGGAAAGGGTAGAAAAGGAAATGAGTAAGGAAAAAATAATATAAAGGGATAGGAGTTAGAATAACAATGGTAGTAATGGCAGTGTAATGAATGAGGGTCTGGCCAGCAGGGTGTAAGGGGCTGGAGCGATTGGCTGCTGGCAGTCCTGGGCAAGTAGATAGACTAGGACGAATTACGGGGTTGGAGGTTTGTGGTCACAGTTCTGGTCTTGCAGGAGGGCAGAAACTCTTATATTGGAGATAGTTGGGTCCAGAATAATAGTAAGTAAAGAAATATCTGGGAGAGAGGGAGATAATGAGGTAAGAACAAGAGAGCACTTGTAAACCTCCACCAAATATAAATTGAAATGTAGAACTAAACATTAATATCGTTAGCTTCAAATTCTCTAAATGAAAAATAGCTAATTTATGTTTGAGTCATGGTAAACAACTAATACACATTCATTGTTAATTAATAGTAACAGCAATAAGACACAGTAATTTAAAGTAGAAGAAGCTTGTAAGAAAATATAAATAACGATCAGTTACTGTTGTACTAGCTAGGGCTATACCATATCATCGTACCCTTACAGAATCAATAAATAAATATTTGGGATTACCAAGGGAGTCTCCACTGTTAAATGGCCCTACGAAGCAAGGCAAGGCAGGACAGCAACGGTTACGAGCGCTGTACTATGTTATTGAGGCTATTAAATATCGCTGCACAATGTTAAAGAGCTTTTGAAGAGAATAAGTTCAAAAGCGCTGCTCGCTGTTAGTGACCCTTTAGTTTAAATAACAAGACTCTATTGCGCTGTACGCAGTCATACAGTCTTTGAAATTAGACAAAGTTCTGTAAAAAGTGAATGTATTCACAAGCGTTAATCTCTAGTATGGTTAGAAAATGAGTTAACATGTGCAGTCGCTAAATTAGAAGACAGTGTTTGGAATTAGTGCTGGTCAACAAAAATAAGAAAAACCACAAGGTGATTAAGACCAGGTTAACATGTGCAGTCGATAAATTAAATGAGAGTAATTGATATAAGCGCTGGTTTACAAAATTAATAACACCTGGTGATTGAGACCAGGGACAAATATAACATAACTCTAGGCAGGGAAAGCCAGGGGAGCGTAACTAGCTGAAAACGGCGCCAAAAGATAATGGGTAGAGCCCTCACAGATACGCGATAAAGCTTTGTGATAGTTAAACAAACTGAGGCAGTGCCATGGCCGAGTAGTCAACAGTTGTAATCAGCAAGGAGTAATATGATAATATATTGCAAAAACTCTATGCACAAAACAATGTAACTTAAACCGTTGCTACAATCATATTCCAATATAAAGGCACAGCAAAACAAAAAGCGCTGCCTTGGTGTAACGCTATTACCATAGTCACATCATCAAAAAACAGCATATAAAACCATTCCATATCAAGACGTTAAATACAGGAGTAAATCAAAAATGTAGTGAAAAACATGAAGCTTACCCTAGTTATCCAGCCCACACAGGTACGAGACGCACAGCAGCCAAGCTGATAGATGGGGAAATAAAGATGGCGTCCTGGGATGTGGGGAAATATTTATAAGGCTGCGTAAGAAGATTGGGAGAGGTGAGGGGGAAGGGCGCAGATATAGGAGATGAGCGGGAAAAAGAGCAAAAGGGAGAAAGGTATTAAGACTAGGGGGGTGGCCTGTTGAAGTGGGAGGTGTGTGGAGAGATAGGCGAGGTGAGGTGGGAGAGTGGAATATGTAGGAAAAGATCTGTTAGATAGGTATGATAAGAGTAGTAGCAAGACACAAAGGAGTATAAGATGGCACAGAGGAAATCAATCAGTTAAGTAGAATAACAGCAGGTAAGTTAAATCAGTTAGTGTAAATAGTGTAATGTAAAGGCGTATTTGCTGGGCAGATTTCTAGAAGACTAGTGAAAATAAGCGAGTGGTTTGGCAAGGGCCAGGGAAAGGAAAAGTGTGATTAATGGACTATAGTTGCAGGTAGAAGTCAGTGTAGCAATAAGCCAAAAGAAGGAAAAAAGTAGAAGGGAGCCACCCAGTGGGCGAAGTTAAAGAGTCAGATATATGGAAGTAAGGAAAGGGTAGAAAAGGAAATGAGTAAGGAAAAAATAATATAAAGGGATAGGAGTTAGAATAACAATGGTAGTAATGGCAGTGTAATGAATGAGGGTCTGGGCAGCAGGGTGTAAGGGGCTGGAGCGATTGGCTGCTGGCAGTCCTGGGCAAGTAGATAGACTAGGACGAGTTACGGGGTTGGAGGTTTGTGGTCACAGTTCTGGTCTTGCAGGAGGGCAGAAACTCTTATATTGGAGATAGTTGGGTCCAGAATAATAGTAAGTAAAGAAATATCTGGGAGAGAGAGGGAGATAATGAGGTAAGAACAAGAGAGCACTTGTAAACCTCCACCAAATATAAATTGAAATGTAGAAGTAAACATTAATATCGTTAGCTTCAAATTCTCTAAATGAAAAATAGCTAATTTATGTTTGAGTCATGGTAAACAACTAATACACATTCATTGTTAATTAATAGTAACAGCAATAAGACACAGTAATTTAAAGTAGAAGAAGCTTGTAAGAAAATATAAATAATGATCAGTTACTGTTGTACTAGCTAGGGCTATACCATATCATCGTACCCTTACAGAATCAATAAATAAATATTTGGGATTACCAAGGGAGTCTCCACTGTTAAATGGCCCTACGAAGCAAGGCAAGGCAGGACAGCAACGGTTACGAGCGCTGTACTATGTTATTGAGGCTATTAAATATCGCTGCACAATGTTAAAGAGCTTTTGAAGAGAATAAGTTCAAAAGCGCTGCTCGCTGTTAGTGACCCTTTAGTTTAAATAACAAGACTCTATTGCGCTGTACGCAGTCATACAGTCTTTGAAATTAGACAAAGTTCTGTAAAAAGTGAATGTATTCACAAGCGTTAATCTCTAGTATTGTTAGAAAATGAGTTAACATGTGCAGTCGATAAATTAGAAGACAGTGTTTGGAATTAGTGCTGGTCAACAAAAATAAGAAAAACCACAAGGTGATTAAGACCAGGTTAACATGTGCAGTCGATAAATTAAATGAGAGTAATTGATATAAGCGCTGGTTTACAAAATTAATAACACCTGGTGATTGAGACCAGGGACAAATATAACATAACTCTAGGCAGGGAAAGCCAGGGGAGCGTAACTAGCTGAAAACGGCGCCAAAAGATAATGGGTAGAGCCCTCACAGATACGCGATAAAGCTTTGTGATAGTTAAACAAACTGAGGCAGTGCCATGGCCGAGTAGTCAACAGTTGTAATCAGCAAGGAGTAATATGATAATATATTGCAAAAACTCTATGCACAAAACAATGTAACTTAAACCGTTGCTACAATCATATTCCAATATAAAGGCACAGCAAAACAAAAAGCGCTGCCTTGGTGTAACGCTATTACCATAGTCACATCATCAAAAAACAGCATATAAAACCATTCCATATCAAGACGTTAAATACAGGAGTAAATCAAAAATGTAGTGAAAAACATGAAGCTTACCCTAGTTATCCAGCCCACACAGGTACGAGACGCACAGCAGCCAAGCTGATAGATGGGGAAATAAAGATGGCGTCCTGGGATGTGGGGAAATATTTATAAGGCTGCGTAAGAAGATTGGGAGAGGTGAGGGGGAAGGGCGCAGATATAGGAGATGAGCGGGAAAAAGAGCAAAAGGGAGAAAGGTATTAAGACTAGGGGGGTGGCCTGTTGAAGTGGGAGGTGTGTGGAGAGATAGGCGTAGGTGAGGTGGGAGAGTGGAATATGTAGGAAAAGATCTGTTAGATAGGTATGATAAGAGTAGTAGCAAGACACAAAGGAGTATAAGATGGCACAGAGGAAATCAATCAGTTAAGTAGAATAACAGCAGGTAAGTTAAATCAGTTAGTGTAAATAGTGTAATGTAAAGGGGTATTTGCTGAGCAGATTTCTAGAAGACTAGTGAAAATAAGCGGGTGGTTTGGCAAGGGCCAGGGGAAAGGAAAAGTGTGATTAATGGACTATAGTTGCAGGTAGAAGTCAGTGTAACAGGTGAGTGTAGCAATAAGCCAAAAGAAGGAAAAAACTAGAAGTAGAAGGGAGCCACCCAGTGGGCGAAGTTAAAGAGTCAGATATATGGAAGTAAGGAAGGGGTAGAAAAGGAAATGAGTAAGGAAAAAATAATATAAAGGGATAGGAGTTAGAATACCAATGGTAGTAATGGCAGTGTAATGAATGAGGGTCTGGGCAGCAGGGTGTAAGGGGCTGGAGCGATTGGCTGCTGGCAGTCCTGGGCAAGTAGATAGACTAGGCTCACAGGTTAAAAGTTATGAATAAACATATAGTATTAACATACTTTGACAGTCCTTCCTTTTATTTGTAGAAGATAGCCCCGACGAGTTACGGGGTTGGAGGTTTGTGGTCACAGTTCTGGTCTTGCAGGAGGGCAGAAACTCTTATATTTGAGATAGTTGGGTCCAGAATAATAGTAAGTAAAGAAATATTTTGACAGTCCTTCCTTTTATTTGTAGAAGATAGCCCCGACGAGTTACAGGATTGGAGGTTTGTGGTCACAGTTCTGGTCTTGCAGGAGGGCAGAAACTCTTATATTGGAGATAGTTGGGTCCAGAATAATAGTAAGTAAAGAAATATTTTGACAGTCCTTCCTTTTATTTGTAGAAGATAGCCCCGACGAGTTATGGGGTTGGAGGTTTGTGGTCACAGTTCTGGTCTTGCAGGAGGGCAGAAACTCTTATATTGGAGATAGTTGGGTCAAGAATAATAGTAAGTAAAGAAATATTTTGACAGTCCTTCCTTTTATTTGTAGAAGATAGCCCCGACGAGTTATGGGGTTGGAGGTTTGTGGTCACAGTTCTGGTCTTGCAGGAGGGCAGAAACTCTTATGTTGGAGATAGTTGGGTCCAGAATAATAGTAAGTAAAGAAATATTTTGACAGTCCTTCCTTTTATTTGTAGAAGATAGCCCCGATGAGTTACGGGGTTGGAGGTTTGTGGTCACAGTTCTGGTCTTGCAGGAGGGCAGAAACTCTTATATTGGAGATAGTTGGGTCCAGAATAATAGTAAGTAAAGAAATATTTTGACAGTCCTTCCTTTTATTTGTAAAAGATAGCCCCGACGAGTTACGGGGTTGGAGGTTTGTGGTCACAGTTCTGCTCTTGCAGGAGGGCAGCAACTCTTATATTGGAGATAGTTGGGTCCAGAATAATAGTAAGTAAAGAAATATTTTGACAGTCCTTCCTTTTATTTGTAGAAGATAGCCCCGACGAGTTACGGGGTTGGAGGTTTGTGGTCACAGTTCTGGTCTTGCAGGAGGGCAGAAACTCTTATATTGGAGATAGTTGGGTCCAGAATAATAGTAAGTAAAGAAATATTTTGACAGTCCTTCCTTTTATTTGTAGAAGATAGCCCCGACGAGTTTCGGGGTTGGAGGTTTGTGGTCACAGTTCTGGTCTTGCAGGAGGGCAGAAACTCTTATATTGGAGATAGTTGGGTCCAGAATAATAGTAAGTAAAGAAATATTTTGACAGTCCTTCCTTTTATTTGTAGAAGATAGCCCGACGAGTTACGGGTTGGAGGTTTGTGGTCACAGTTCTGGTCTTGCAGGAGGGCAGAAACTCTTATATTGGAGATAGTTGGGTCCAGAATAATAGTAAGTAAAGAAATATTTTGACAGTCCTTCCTTTTATTTGTAGAAGATAGTCCCGACGAGTTACGGGGTTGGAGGTTTGTGGTCACAGTTCTGGTCTTGCAGGAGGGCAGAAACTCTTATATTGGAGATAGTTGGGTCCAGAATAATAGTAAGTAAAGAAATATTTTGACAGTCCTTCCTTTTATTTGTAGAAGATAGCCCCGACGAGTTACGGGGTTGGAGGTTTGTGGTCACAGTTCTGGTCTTGCAGGAGGGCAGAAACTCTTATATTGGAGATAGTTGGGTCCAGAATAATAGTAAGTAAAGAAATATTTTGACAGTCCTTCCTTTTATTTGTAGAAGATAGCCCCGACGAGTTACGGGGTTGGAGGTTTGTGGTCACAGTTCTGGTCTTGCAGGAGGGTAGAAACTCTTATATTGGAGATAGTTGGGTCCAGAATAATAGTAAGTAAAGAAATATTTTGACAGTCCTTCCTTTTATTTGTAGAAGATAGCTCCGACGAGTTACGGGGTTGGAGGTTTGTGGTCACAGTTCTGGTCTTGCAGGAGGGCAGAAACTCTTATATTGGAGATAGTTGGGTCCAGAATAATAGTAAGTAAAGAAATATTTTGACAGTCCTTCCTTTTATTTGTAGAAGATAGCCCCGACGAGTTACGGGGTTGGAGGTTTGTGGTTACAGTTCTGGTCTTGCAGGAGGGCAGAAACTCTTATATTGGAGATAGTTGAGTCCAGAATAATAGTAAGTAAAGAAATATTTTGACAGTCCTTCCTTTTATTTGTAGTGCACGTGTTTTTGTAAAATGTAAATTCTGTCTGGTATAGCCCAGTTTTTGTATCTTGGGGAATAATATGCAAATTCACTCTGAACTTCTAGTACTGAATTCACATCTTCCATGCCAAACATTTTCATAAATTTCTTCAAAAAATCTACCATATTTTGTTATATTTTCCCTTCTGCCCCCACCAGACACATCTTCACTGCAGCAAATCAAATTCCAGTCCCCACTTATAAATAATATTTCTTGCTGAAAGTTAATTATTGCTCCCAGAGTTTTCTTAAGCTACTTTATAGCAGCTTAAGTGGAATATAAATACATGCCAGTGTAATCCTCCACTCTTGCCAGTAGCACCTTAGTAGTACAAATCTACCATTATTATCTTCTTTATCCTCTTCTATCACTATTAGAGCCCCATCTTGGAATTAATATAAGTACTCCTCTTTTCCTTTGTCCTAGGTATTTCATTGAATAACCATCCTGAAAACCTTCTTTATCAAATTCACATGTTCAGTTCTTTCCAAGAGTTTCTCCTGCAGCATAGCTATTTGCACTCTATATTTTTAATATAGTTCACTATTCTTTTTTTTTGTATTTATCTGTGAGACCATTGACATTTAAAGACAATACAGAAAGCATCATTGTGTTAAAATGTTATTATTCCCACATTTTATGCGCAACAGGTTTTATAAGTGTCTAGCTCCAACTTTTGTGTTATATGCATACACTGTTTGGCAGGTTGACCTCATACAGTTGTTTCCTGTCATATTCATTTGAGTCCATGTCACATCTTACAAAACTTTTTGTTTTATTGAAAGCCATCAAAAAAATAAAATGCACCCAATACCCGCTAAAACCTACTTAATATTATGCACATCTTCAGATATTGAAGTTTTACCCTCCTGATAGGAACAAATATCCAAAATTGACAGCCACACACACCCTAAGATGCTTGGTACAGCCCCGGTTTCTGCTAAGTGCTGTTTGGTTTTGTCTTATCTTTACAGCTCTTTCAGTTGGGGAAAACCCTTGAATGCTTTCAAAAAACATTATCTCCTAGCTGTTTCTATCAGATTGTCTCCATGGAGACAAGAGAACCAGATACACAGTTGCTACTAAAACTGTACATTTATTTGCTAGGAAAAAAACTTTATAATATTCAATGTTCTTTTTCATTTACTTGCTTTCCTTTAAAACATGTTACTAGAGCAAGCTAAGGGGCTTAATCCAGTCATTCCCCTACACAAGAATGGGAAAGTACATCAGTTTTTATTTTGTCATGCTCTTTTGACCAGACTTTTCTTCTTTCCACAATGCAGTGCCTACATTTCTTAAAAATGAACAAGAGAGAGAGAGAAGGGGAAAAAACAGGAGCACCCTTTTAATTAGAATCCCCATTAAACTTAGAAATAACTGAGAAAACTTTATAGCATACAAAGAAAATCATGCACTGTAAAAATATTAGTATTAAGAGAAAAAAATGGTTTTACTTACAGTTAACTTCCCATCTCCCAATTTTTTTTCCGAACATTAAGGACATGAAGCAGGGCATATGCTTTACAGTCCCCTACAAGTTTAAGTAAAAAAGTCTGATATTTCCAGATTTTCTTGTTCTTTCATGTTTCATAAATATAATTATTGATTTGTAATCCCACATTTGTCAATTCCCAAGTTAATGGTTTTATTCCTGCTCATCTCCATCTACCAAACCCTGTCTATGCTTCATTTCCAATGTACTATCAATTCTTCGTGTTTTTTTTTCCTTCTCTCAAGCATTTTCCATTGAAACACTAGAAAAGGTTTTACTGGGACGGTTTCTCTGTGGCCTTTATTACCAGAAGAACAAGAAACAGAATCTCCTATTTCACAGCTTACTTTCTGATGGACATTTTTTTGTATTTCTTCCTTAGCAAGCATTGTATCAAAAAATGATTTTGTCCCTCCAGGAAAGAATATTTTGAAGATAGCTGGATACAGCAGTTTGAATCTCATGCCTGCTTTTCGACATTCCCTGAACAGTGGAATTAATTTATTCCTCTTCTGCCTGGTGTACATTTAGTAATCATTCTCCACAAACACTCTGCTGTCTCCCACTTTTGGTACTTTGTCCTTCTGCTACAGGTTTGTCAGAATCAACAACTTCTGTTGGTAGGATTGCATCTTTACTAGTAAAGGTCTAGGTTGCTTTCTCTTAGCCATAGGTTGTATAAAAAAGATTTATAAAGTCTAGTTAATCAAACATAATAAAATCACTGTTTGTTAGTTACATTAGACCCAAACTTGAGTATGGAATAACAATATGGAAACCCTATAGGAAAACAAGCATGAATAAACTGGGAAGAGTACAGCGGAAATATACTAAGGGCATCCACGGATGTGAAAATCTAAGTTATTATGAAAGACTAAAATATCTGAACTTGTACAGCGTCTCTTACAGATATTTAAGAGGAGATCTTATTCAGGTATATAGGGCATTTAGGGACAACTACCTCTGGGAATTTTGGGGTTATCAAAAAACACTAGAGAATCATCAGATAACCTATGTAGAAGATTCTACAGGAATGAGAAGTGTACTAATTGGTTCTCTGACAGAGTAGCTGATGCTTGGAACAGACTACCAAATTACAATAAAGCAAGTACTAGTTTAGATATTTTTAAGAATAGCCTGGACATTTATTATGGGAACAAGTGTTTTGGCATATTGGCAAGCTAGAAGGACTCAATGCCCATGCTTGAAACATTTGTATGTATATATGTATGTATGTATAGCCAGGTTTGGAGCACACAAACAATGTGCCCTTTCAGTTAACAACTGCTGTGGAATACCAGTTCAGTTGCTTATTTGTGCTTTCATAAAATTAATATAATCTGTGCCTTCCAGCTTCTCTAGTACAGCAGAAAATCTCGGTTTTCCCTACATGCTTTGCCCTCTAATTTTATTATTTTTTTGAAACATCTCTTCTTGAGCAGTCTCATGTTCAGCCAGCCTTTTCTTCATTTCGACCTCTGATTTTTGTAGTTTTATCACCTCATCTGAATATTTATTTATTGCATTTGTTAACCGGGAAAGTCCACTCTGCCAGAAATTAGCCTAATTCCAGTGGAGGCCTGGGGAGAAGAGCTCCACAAAGTTACATACAAAGAAAATATTAAAGTTACATACAAAGAAAATATTATCACATAGAATAAAAAAGTCATACAGTACAATTACACTGCCTGAAACTGGTAATAGAAGGAACGCTGCAAAAAAAATACAATCATTGACATATAGAAGTAATATCTGACATATGTTTCAGTGGTGGCATTAGTGAATGATATTTACAGTGGTGTAGAAGGTGTTTCAAGTACACATGAAAGTAATATATCTGCAGGTGCATAGCTGTGAGGAGAGTAAATACAGAGTGAATATAGAAGGAGATATAATTGCAGAGGATGGATAGGAATGGTGAAGGTGACAGGGAAGTATTAAGTAGTCAGAATGAAGGAAATGATGTGATAGAGCTATAGCACTGAGAGGAGAAATCAGGAGTTGGGGTTGCGTGTTTAGGAACAGGAGCATAGCCATTTACAGGAGAGATGCAATTTGAGGGATTTTTAAAGGAGGTCAGATTGCTGATTGTTCTGAGTGATGGGGGAAATTATTCCGTGCCTTAGACACATAGTAGGAATACAATATTTCTGTTTAATATCTGTTGAATATTGTTGAATCTGTTGAATATCTGTTTAAAGCTTCTTCCATTTTGTTATTTGAGTTAATATACTCTATCAGTGTTTAATTTATTCTAATCAGGTCTGTGTGCAATTGCCTTCTATTTTCCTCTATTGGACGTAATGTCTGGAGCTTGCACTACTTTTTACTAAAAAACTACAGTACTCTTGCCAGCCAGTGTTTTTCCTCATTCTTTGTAGCCGATTCTCTTTCAGGTCCTCTGTATTTCTATTTTCCTGGCATCCAGGGAGTACACTTGCTAGCCAGTTACTGAAATTTACCCAGAAATACAAGTTCACTGGCTTTCTCTTCTGAGTTTCTGTTTTCATACTGGGACAGCTAGAATTAAGCTGTTACTCAATGTGCAGCCATCTTGGAAGTCTGCTCACCTTTTAGTAATTATGTGACTTCAAAACTAGAAGCCAAAGGTGGAGTCAGAGGCAGACAGGCAAAAATGTCTCACAAATGAACTTTAACAGAAGAATACGCCAAACCAGCATTAAGCAATTCACACAAATAAGAAAGAACCAGAGAGACCCCCCCACAGAAAAAGGGTCTGAGGTCATGCTTGTGACACCAAATAGAAAATCTCTTCCATTTAGCCACATAACATTTTCTAGTAGTGGGTTTTCTGGCCTCTTACAGAGGCCCGAAGCATGTCCTCAGAAAATTTGGTGCCTAAAAAGAATCAAAACCCTAGCACTCACAGTGTCAGTTGAATGGGTGAATGAGATCCATTGTCTTGTGTGAGAGGATACATCTTGTGCAGTCACTTGAGATAATTTCCTCTGGCCAGGTAAAAGACAAGAGGAACTAGTGCTGTCTGGGCCAAAAGGGAGTCACCAGCAAGTTTTTGGGCGTGTCCCACATGATCTTGTGCAAGACCATAGAAGTAAAGAAACAGGAGGATAGGCATACAGGAATATTCCCCTTCCACAAAAAAAGATATGGCTTCCAATCTCCAAGGCAAAGGACTTGGCACTCTGGAGCAGAACTGGAGAAGTTGTAAGTTCACAGGGGAGGCAAAAATATCTACCGGAGTAGTATCCCACTGATGTACAATGTCCAGAAACAACTTCCTGTGAAACATCCATTCATGAAGATTTGTCCTGGACCTGCTCAAAGAGTTTTACACTAGATTGTGCTCTGAAGGAGAGTAAACTGACTGAAGAACCAGGTGATTCTGGATTGCAAAATCCCAAGTTTGAAGAACCAGTCTACAGAGAAGGTAAGATTTTGTGGTCCCTTGCTTGTTGATACATCACATGACTGTGGTACTGTTCATAAAAACCTTTAAAGGACCTGGAAGCCAAAGGGAGTGAAGGGTCTGAACAGTTAGGATTAGAATACTCATCTCTCTGATGTCAATACGGCCGGACATCTGTTGATGGGACAAAAGATCCTGGACTTTCAGGTTGTTGAAGGAAACTCCACAAGTGATCAGAAACATCCATGTACAGCTCGAGTAGGGAAGGGAACCTGAAAAGGCAGACCTGGTTTCAGGGAAATCTGGTGAATCCACCAGCAAACCTCAGACTTGACACAAAATAAGACAGACACCAGATACTCCAGAGAATGGCAATGCTGAAGCCAATGGTCTTGAGAAACCACTGAAATTTCCTCATGTGGGGTTTGGCAAAAGAAACCATGGGAATGGTAGATGCCATATACTCCAGGGCTCAGAGAAATTCCTTTGCAGGAAGAACTGGAAGACGACGACGACACTGGAAATAAGCAGTCAAAAAGATTATATTGGGAAGCGAGAGGCAAGCCAACATTGAGATAGTCTAAATCCTGCAACCCAAAAACACTTGTTCCCAAATAGGAGTCAGCACAGAGGTTTTGAGTTTGAGGGTGAAACACACAGTGAACAGGAGATGCATAGTGAAGTGTAAATTTTAAAGCATGAGCTGCAGAGAGGGAGTTTGAATTAGTAGGTTATACAAATAAGGGAATATTCCAATTCCCTGAACATTTGGTAAATGACCGTGGAGCTGTAGAAAGACCAAAAGGCAAACCAGAGAACTGATAATGAGAAGAAGAAAGAAGTTATGTTCTCACCATAACGTTCCATCTGAGTAGTTATACTTCATTTTCTGCAACCTGTGGGTATTCGGATCCGAGCTGGCAACTTTTTCCAAGCATCTGCTCCAAGCTCCTCCCCTTACCCATAATCCCTCACATATCCTACCTTCCCTCAGATCGAGTTTGCCACTATCCAAACTATCAGCAACTCAATAACATCACTAACCTAGAACAGGTTCGGGGGAAGGTGGGCGGGACAGTTGCAGAAAATGAAGTATAACTACTCAGATGGAACGTTATGGTGAGTACATAACTTCTTTATCTGAAGTAGTTAACTTCATTTATCTGCAACCTGTGGGACAGAGTCCCCAGCTACCAAAACTCCTGGGAGGCCCTCATGGAAGGATATTCCTGAGCATCGCAGAGCCAAAGGATGCTCTCCCTCTAGAGATCAAATCCAACTTATAATGAGAAATGAATGTATGTGACCTTGCCCAGGTTGCTGCTGCACAGATATCATCCAGTGAAACCCTAGACCAAAAGGCAGCAGAAGTTGCCATAGATCTGGTAGAATGAGCTTTAACAGGACCAGGCGGGGACAGACCTTTGTCCTTATAGACTTGCAGTATACATTGTGTAATCCATCTATCTAAGGAGACCTTGGATATGACTTTGCTCAAAAAGGGTTTAGAAAAGGACACAAATAACTGATCAGACTTACAAAAGGGTTTAGTTCTGTCTAAATAGAAACAAAGCTGTCTATAAACATCTAGCAAATGCAGTTTATATTCACCCTTGTTCTGAAAATTTGGAAAGAAAACAGGCAGGTTAATCGTCTGATTAATGTTTGATTCAGAAGCAATTTTTGGTAAGAAGGAAGGGTTTGCGTGGAGCGAGACCCTGTCTTTATGAAAGATCAAGTAAGGGGGCACGGCAGACAAAGCTTGAATCTCAGAAACTCTCCTGGCCGAAGTAATGGCAACTAGGAAAGCTGTCTTCCAGGATAAGAACTTCAAATCTACTGACACTGCAGGTACAAAGGGAGGAGCAACTAATGCTGCAGAACTAGGGTAAGGTCCCAAGGAGGGACTGAGTCCTTAACCAGAGGGCGTAAAAGAAAGGTACCTTTCAGAAAAGCTTTACACAGTCTCAAAGAGGCCAGAGCATTCATATTTTCGCCAACATGAAAATTAGAGATGGCTGCCAGTTGTACTTTTACCGTGGAGGAACTAGCCCCCTTGTTGGAAACTATTGGCCAAAACCTCCAACACTGCAGGAACCGGGGCTGTAAAGGGAATTAGGCTCCTCTGAGAAGCCCAAATAGAGAAGCGTTTCCATTTGCTGCGGTAAATCTTCCTAGTGGAAGCCTTGTGGGATGCCACCAGAATAGTCTTTACTAAAGATGACAGACCGGGAGTCCTAGCAATCAGGGGAATTGGAGCAACCAAGCCATCAGCTTGAGGCTGTCCAGGTCAGGCGGACAGATGCCCGAGGGATGAGAGATGAGATCTGGGCAAGGATCCAGAATCCAAGGAGAAGTTAGAACATGAGACCAGAAGAAGGGGAACCACACCTGACGAGGCCAGAACGGGGCAATGAGGATCACTATGCACCTCAGTTGGCAAGCTTTCTGAAGAAACTTCGGAATGAGAGGTAATGGGGGGTAAGCATACAGCAATCCGGGAGGCCAAGCATGGATGAGAGCATCTCTGGGGGAGTCCCCTGGTGAGGGGATCACAGCGAAGAACTCTCTGCACTTCAAGTTGGAAGGAGATGTGAAGAGATTGCAGCAAGGCTGACCCCACACAAGAAAGATCTCCTCCGCTATCGATTGCTTCAGAGACCACTCGTATGGCATTAGAATAGCCCGACTCAATCTGTCCACTAAAATGTTGGAGCATCCTGGGATAAGCGTTTCAATCATAAACTGACTGGTGGAGATCGCCCACTCCCACACACTCATAGCCTCATGACAGAGAGGGTAAGATCTGGTTCCCCCCTGTTTGTTGATGTACCAAACAGACATGTTGTCTGACTGAACTGCAATCATCCCCGGGGGAAGAACAGCATGAAAGGCTTTTTAATGCTAAAAGCACTGCCCTCATCTCCAGAACATTGATATGCAGTCTGGTCTCAGTCTGGGAACATGTGCCTTGGACCATCCTCCCCAAATAGTGCCCACCCCCACCCGAGCTGCGAGGTGTCCTTGGTCACTGTGGCTTGGGCTGTGGGTGCTATTAAGGGTCGCCCTGCCAAGATTTACGACAATTGGAGCCAAGAGACGTCTTGCAGGCTCTGCTGATTCGAATTGGATAGTCTATGGAGAAGTCTAGCCAAGACCACTGTACTACAAGGGTCCACTGAAGCACCCGCATGTGAAGGCATGCACAGGGAAGAATTGAGATTGATGTGGCCATGGAATCTAGGACTCTGAGAACATCGCCTGCCATTGGCAGCCTGGGGCCAAGGATCGCTGATACATGGGCCCATAGGCTCTGGACCCTGTCTTGAGTTAGAAAGACTTTCAACTGTAGGGTGTCCAGCCGTGCCCCTATAAATTCCAATATCTGTACCGGGTTCAAGAGGGACTTGGAGACATTGATGGTAATCCCTAGGTTGACTGCAAGATGTAGGAAGGAGTCTCTGGCCATGCAAAGACGACACTTGGTGGCAGCAGAGAGGAGCCAATCATCTAGGTAAGGAAACACCTGAATTCCCTGAAGCCTCAGGTGAGCCGCTATGACTGCCATAACCTTGGTAAACACCCTGGGGCTGAGATGAGACCGAAGGGTAGGGCTCTGAACTGGAAATGATTGGTTCCCAGCCGGAAGCAAAGGAATCTCCTGGAGCTTCTGCGAATTTTGATATAGTAGTAAGCATCCTGGAGGTCTATCAAGCACATCCAGTCGCCTTCTCAGAAATGAGGTAGAATGGACTGCAGGGTGACCATCCGGAATTTCTGCTTGGCTACAGTCAGGTTCAGGGTTGACAGGTCCAATATGGGCCTGAGGTCCCCAGTCTTTTTTGGCACTAAAAAGAACCTGGAATAAACACCTAACCCGGACTGATCTGGGGGAACCGGTTTGATGGCTTGTTTGCGAAGAAGCTTTGAAATCTCTTGTGCTGCTGCCTCCCTTTGAGCGGGTGGAACATCCGGGAGGCACTTTGGTTGGATGGGAGGGGTAACGAATGGGATGGAGTAGCCTCTGGATATTATTTGAAGCACCCAATGGTCCGCCGTAATGGACTCTCAAGCTGTTAGGTGCAATGATAATCTTCCCCGACTGTCTCCAGAGGAGGACAGTCGGGAAACCCCTCAGGGCTGCTGCGTGGGTCTGTCCGAGATGGTCTCCCTAGACCTAAAATTCCTCGACCCCCCCCACTACCTCTGGGGTAGTGTCTGTCTTGTTCCACTCTGCCTCTAGGGGACGAGTTGTCCTGAGAGTCCGGAGATTTTTGGAACGATATCTTCTTTTTCCCTCTCTGATTCCAGAGAAGCAGACTCCAACAGCAGACAGAGTCTTCCCGTCTTTCTCACTCTGGACCAGTGTGTCACGTACTGTCGTCCTGAACAGGGAAGAACCATCGAAGGGAGCATTTGTGAATGACACCTTGAAGGGGTCCACAAATTGACACAGTCTGAGCCAAGTGTGTCGATTCATAGCTACGCTGGTCCTAGCCGCTCCTTCCATGGCATTGGAAAGACGACACATGGACGTGTTCAATACAGATTTGAGAGTCGACATTTTCACGGAGAATAATAGCGTGTCCTCCAGTGGCAAAGACTCTGGGGGTGCCACAGCGAACTCTATGACTAGGTTTCACTGAAGTCGTATGACATGTGCCAAATAATTCAGCGCTCAAATACAAAACATCGCTGAAGAAAAAACTCACTTTCCAAACCGATCCACTGCCCTAGACTCCTTGTCCAAAAGGTGGACCGAGGAACTTTCCTATGCCAGTTCCCTCTTGGTGGCAGCTGCAACCACCATAGCATCCACCAGGGATCTCTTGTACCAGGCCTGTCGGTCTGAGGGAGGAGAGAGGATCCTCTCCATGTGTTTTGGTATTGGCTCTATGGTGTCAGGCTCCTTCCATGCCCGCGTGGTGATAAGATCCACTAAGGGATCCACAGGAGGGGACACCCAGGATGTAGATGGGCCTGGGCCCGTGCCAAAGGCCTCCAGGAATACTGACTCATCCATAGAGGATTTTGAGGCTGATCAACCTCCCCCCTCTGGCGGAGGATCTCCATGATGTCTCCAAAGGAGACATCTTTGGGAGGCAACCTGGGGGAACCCTCACCTTCATCTAAGTCAGTATCTTCTGTCAGGGACTCAGGGGAGTCCATGTGTCTCCTTTTACATGAGTGCTTATGGGGACCCTCTTCAGTGGGACTCTGAAGAGGGCTCGTGAGTCACGGGGGGGTTCCACGATGGGATCCACCTGGGGGACCTCTAGCATGGGCTGTCCCTGGGACAAGCTGTAGGGAGTTGTGACCAAATCCATGGGAACCTGGACGGAGTCCAAGCAAATAGGCTGGGGTCTCAATCCTTGGGAGAGAACCCTCTCCACCACGTCAAAAGCCGATGGAGAGCACACCTCCTTAGCAACCAACAAGGAGGAAGCTCTCCCCAGCTCTGCCATGAGGATCAGGGCCGAGGGTAGCCAGGATTCCAAAGGAATACCTCAGATCTGACAACATTGGAGCCAAAGACACCTCCGTTCCCTTGGATCCGACTCCCCGTTCTTGGCCCCGAGAGCTGATCCGAGGAACTCAAGGTAATCACCGGCGTTGAGGTTGGAGGAAATGTCAGCGCCGAACCCCCAGCTCCGAGGATCCTCAGATCCATAAACCCTGAAACCACAGGCCAGATTGGGGAAGGAGAAATTGGATGGAAGAAGGGCATGGAGGTCCCCTCTCCAGCTGGAGAGGGGCCTGGCAAGACTGTCATTTGGATTTGGGTCTGAATGAACCTCCTCATCATCCTGTCCATATCTAACTCCGACAGGCTCCGAGTCGAGCACGAGGAGGCAACCGACTCGGATCTTGCCGGTCGGTGCAACGACCTCGATGAAGGCCTTGGGTCCAAGGGCTCCGATGGCTCCTGGGAGAGCCTCAGGGAGTGGAGCCGAAGAGAAGTGGTCCGAGTCACTTTGGAAGGCAGGCAAGGGAAAAGGTCCTGCTCTGGAGACCACTTATGGTGCCTATCCCCTCTCTTCTCCTGGTCTTTCTTCTCTTTTCCTTTAGTCCCCCCTTCAACAGACTTAGTGGGAGGTTGAGTCCCAGCCTGAGGGTGGGGGGGGGGGGGTTGATCAGCTACTGGAAGAGCTGAGATCGCTGTGTCCAAGGCAGAAACTGGTAGAAGGCCCTTAGCTACCAGCTTTGCCTTCCTTTCTTTTAGGGCCCTAGGGTTGAACCCCAGACATACACTACATGGCAAAGAAAGATGGGGAACACCCAGACAAATAACACACAGAGTGTGGCCATCAGCCAGTGAAAGCTTGTGGCCACACTCTGTGCATTTTTTAAAAGTAGGTTTTGGCTGCTCAGCCATACTACAAACCCACTCAGCCAAAACTACCACACAAACACTAAGGTTGGGAAGGCCTACTATCTACCTTACTACAACTAACTTTTTTTTTTTTTTACACAAAAAAAGACAAACAGAGAAGGGGAGGAAAGGGTTAAACTAATGACCACACACACTCACTAAAAGTACAAGAAAAACTATTACTCACTATACCCAACTTGGAGCTAAAGAGATCACGATGCTTATGCTTGAAGTGGCAAATATCTGGGGGAAGGTAGGAGATGTGAGGGATTATGGGTAAGGGGAGGAGCTTGGAGCAGATGCTTGGAAAAAGTTGCTGGCTCGAACCTGATATGGATCTGAATGGCTGCAGATAAATGAAGTTAATTACTTCAGATCACAGAAATATAAAAGCATACTGAAGACAGGATTAATAGGACTATGAAAGTAAGCGTACTACAAATCCAAACAGACAAGAAAAGCTTGAGGAAGCAAAACAGGGAAAAGTGTCTGAAGAGAGACAGCATTTTGCAGGAAAAAACCTTGAGAAAGGAGAGGTCTAGGATGGGCCTACACTACCCCCTCCTTCGTGGAAACCAGAAACACTCTGGAATAAAAACCCATTTCTTGTTGAGACAAGGAAATAGATTGGATAGCTCCCTGCCTGTTCCACAAGATCCAGCAGAAACAAAGAAAAATGAGGAAGGTGGAAAGCAGGAGACTGAAGAAGGCTGGAAAATGGAGGGAGGGACATCCAAGCCATAAAATAACAGTGTTGGATGATGGTGAGAACTAGGTGTCAGTGAGTGTCTAATGCCAAACAGGAAAGGAAAGCACTAGCCTGAGGGTCAGAGGATTCTGGCTGGGAAGAGTGGAGGCTAGATGTCAGACAGAGGCAGATTTGTTAGGAAAGGAAAGTTTTCAGTCTCTAGGGTTTGTCTGGGAAAATCCTCCAAGAAATCCTCTTACTTCTAACAGGTTGTCTAGGCTGCCTACTGACAAAGGAAGATTTTGATGGATAGTTCCTCTGGAACTTACGTACAAGAGAAACAAAAATTGGTTTTAGGTCTTGCGTAACCTTGCCTTTATCATGCAGAGTTTTAAAAAATTCAGAAGCAGCAATTCCAAAAAGATTCTGATTGTCTAAGGGAGAGTCTAAAAGTTTGGCCTTAATGTCCTCAGGCAAGGTCTGCAGGCAAAACCATGAATACCTCCTCATGACAGAACTAGATGAAGCTGCATTTAATGGAACAGTGAACTACCAGAGAGGCGAACTCAGCAGACAAGGAGCATTAGTCTTACTGTCCAAAAAAGGCACATCAGTCAACACCCCCAGCTGGGAGAGAAGAGCCATGATATATCTAGTCATGTGGGCCCTAAAAGCCAGTGTAGCAAAATTATATACTTTTCCCCAAACCTCTTCATCACACAGTTGTCCTTGTCAGAAGGTAAAAGCTTGGAAGAGAAAAGCGGTTTGAATACTTATTTGTGGACATGAAAACAACAGCAGGATCAGCTAAATTACTTTTCTTTAAACAATTACTTATGATCCTCAGGAAAATTATAAAATCTGGCTGGCTTCTTTGGAGCTAGAAGTTGAAAGTCAAGAGCCTGAGAACCTGCTGTAAATGTGGCCACAAGGACGTCAAAGACAAGAGGGCTATAGAAGGTCTGGGTGAGTCCATTTGCAAGAGTTCATAACGTCTCTTTTGAACCTCTGAAACCTGGAAACAGTCATACTTAAAATGTTTCATCATATGACCTCTGTGGCCTCAAAAGATAATTCCTCAAAAGGAAAGTCAGGGGACAAAAAAATCTTCTTCATCAGAACCCAGAACCAAAGGAAAGTATATCTGTGAGGAATACGCTAAGGATTCTTTACCAGAGTACAACTCTTCATCAGAAGAATCAGAACCCCTAGATCTCCTAGATGGGTTGGAAGATCAAGGAGCAGCAGGGATGACAATACCTCTGGGGGTGTCAAAGCCATAAGTGCATTAAACAGCCTCTGAGTAAAGTTCTTCCACACTTTTTGAGGATCCTTAGCCACAGCAACCACACATTTTATCTTCTGTTTCTTTTTTAAAGGAACTTCTGCCTTGGCAATTCTAGGCAGTTCTGATCCCTGCTTAGATTCAACAAGGGTACCAAGCATCTCTTCCATAAGTATTATCTGGAGAATTCCCCCCAGGCCCTTCTGATATACTCAGCTCTAATCTCCCCGTATTTCTGTACCAGATGTATGCACAGTCTCAGAGGATGTGCAAGCAGGCAGCTCTGTGTTAACCTCCAACTGGGTCACAGCAGAGGGAACTGGCCTTGTGTCACTGGCAGGTCCTAGGGTTCTTTATCCAACCAGAGGCAGATGTCCAGTGGAGTATGGACAAGAGCAGGTTCAGTATGCAATTTTTTAGCTTTTTTCTTAAGCAGTGGCTGAACTTTGGGGTGGGCAAATTTGGCCATAGTACCCCATGAGTCAATAACTTCAAATGGTTTTTCAAATAAATAGAAAGGGATGACATTTGGTTGTAGTGTCTTAGGCACAAATGCCTAACAGATATCATACCGAGTATGGTCACGCATAGCACTTAAACAAAAGACACTTCTGATGTCTATCTTTATGGGGAATCTGCCTCCCACACTCAGATTTCCCTTCCTAGATGACATGAAAACAGACTGCAAGGGGGAAAATAATGAAGAAACCCCAATGGAGCACTTTATTTTTTATTTATTTATTTATTTCAGTTTGATTACCGGGGAAGTCCACTGGGCCAAGAAGTGCCCATTTTCAGTGGAGGCCCGGGGAGAAAAGCTCCAAGAACAGTATAATACAATATAGGTTACACAATGCAAATAAAGGTTACAAAGTAAAAATACATACAATATAGTTTGTAAAAACAAGTAGGGTTAATACATTTGAGAGTTGCAGAGAACTTGATGGCAGATTTTTTTTTTTTTTTTAATCAATATTTATATGCTTACAGTCACTTAAAGTCTGTTAGTTGTACGTATTTTGAGAAGTTAGAATAAGTATGAGAGTATAGTGGAGTAGGAGTAGAGGTGCTTAGTTAAGAGTCCCTATAGAATTTAAGTGGGGTGAAAGCAGGAGCATTTCCATTTGGAGGATAGGTGAAGAAAAAGTTGAGTTTTGAAGGATTCAGTGTTGGGTATAGTCCTAAGTGAAGAATGCAGAGAGTTCCATTTTTTACCTAGTGAGAAGGAGAGTAAAAGCTGGCCAGCAGGTCGTTTTGGTTTACTAATGGAGATTAGGTTTTGGTTTTCGGATCTCAGTGATCTGTTAGGGATGTATGGAGGAAGGATGTCCTTTAAAGCTGGGCATTTATTAGGGGAGAATATTAGTTTGTGAGCGGTGGTTAGTTGTAGATAGTCTAGGTGATTAGGGAGTTCTAGCCAGTTCAGAGAATGAAGGCTGTGGCAGTGGTGAGTTGATATTTTGGATTTGGTGGCAAATTTAGAGATCTTATTATAGCAAGCTTCGAGCTTAGAGGTGTTGGTAGCAGACAAGTTGGTTAGGAGAGGGGCTCCGTATAGAAGGGAAGGTAGGAGGAAGGATTTTGCCAGGGTATGCCTAGTGGAGTTTGAAAGGAAGCGATTGTTCCTATATAGCATACCTAGCTTTTGGTGGGTTTTCTTAATGTTATGTTGTATGTGAAGATCAAATTTGAGGTGTTCGTCTATGGTGATGCCAAGGAGTTTTGCAGAGGGGACCACTTCAATGACAGTGTTAGTTTGGCTAAGAACATTGAAAGTGTTTTTGTCCAGAGAGGGAACTTTGGAGGGGAGAAAAATTAGTATTTTGGATTTATTGGAGTTAAGAGAAAGGTGGTTTTGGTGCATCCAGCTCTCTGTGGTGGTAAAGGCTAATTGGGTTTTGGTCTGGAGTTCAGGTAGATTTGGGGCAGAGCAGACCAAGGTAGAGTCATCTGCGTATTGGATGACTGTGGTGTCAGGGATAAAGGTGTGAAGGTTGTTTATGAAGATGTTGAAAAGCATGGGTCCAAGGATGGATCCCTGAGGAACGCCAGTAGATGTTGGCAAAAAGGAAGAGAACGAGTTCTTCCATTTGACTGCTTGAGATCTATCAGATAGGTAACTGGAGAACCAGGAAAGAGTGTTTGGGGAGAGTTTGAGATTAGCCAGATGATGAAGAAGGTGTGTGTGGGAGATGGTGTCAAAAGCTTTTGAAAGGTCTAGCAGTACTGTGGATACAATGAGTCCTGAGTCTCGAGCATGATTGATAGTTTCTAAGAAGGATAGTAATGCAGTTATGGTACTGTGGTCGGGACGGAAGCCATGCTGGGTGGGTGTTAGGAGGTGAATTTGAATGAGATAGGGTAAGAATTGGTGGTGGACACATTTTTCTAGAATTTTAGATATTGGAGAGAGTAGGGCGATAGGGCAGAAGTTAGAAATAGAGGTGTTTTTGCCTCCTTTGTGAAGACGTAGGATGTAGGCTGAACGCCAAAGTTTGGGTATGTATGACTCAGTTAAGGATCTATTAATCAGAATACTAATTGGAAGGGTGATACCTTCAGCTGCATGTTTGAGGAAGGAAGGGGGAATGTTGTCAGGGGCGTTAGAACCTGGCTTTAGCTTGGAGAGAAGCTTTTTTATAAAATATGTGGATACCGGTTTGAGATGGAAATTGGGGGGATTATTGTTTGGGTTGTTGGGTGGAGAGGAAAGGGAGTTAGGTGGATTGTTATTAGGAAATGTGGTAAGTTTGGCTATGGATTCAATGAAGAAGGTATTGAAGTGGGAGCGAAGTTCTTTGTCGGATAGATTAGGGTTGGGGCAGGGGTTGTTTTGAGATCCAGGATGAAGAAGGGTATTGACTGATTTCCAAAATTGTTTAGGGTTTTTATTGTTACTGGACTGAAGTTTAATATAGTAGTTTTTTTGGTCTTTGATAATGAGTTTCTTTACTTGGTTGAGGAGTTGGGTGTATAGAAGTAAGGCAGAGGATAGTTTATTTTTCTGGTAGAGCTTCCAGGACTTATGTCTATGACGCATGATTTGTTTGGCTTCTTTGGTCAACCATGGTGCAGAGTTAGTTTTGATTCGCTTATTTCTTAGAGGGTCTAGGGAGTTGAGAGTATTTAGGAAGATGGAATTGAAATGTTCAACAGCATTGTCAAGTGGGAGGATATTTAGAGGTTGCCAGTTGATTTGTTTGAAGATGTTAGAGAAAATTAAGGGGTTAAAGTTACTGAGGTTACGAGTTTGAATGTAGAGGTGTTGGTGTTGGGTGGAGCTGTTTGATCGATGGATGAAGGCAGGGAGATGGTCACTGAAGGTGTCAGGGATAGTGCCACTGAGAGTGATTTTGTTTGGATGGGAGACTAAAATCCAGTCTAAGATGGACCCTGGGGGGGTGGTTTTTGTTAGGGCGAGTAGTTGATGAGATTACTTGGGTGAAGTTTAGAAGGTTAATGGAAAGTGAGGGTGATGGTGAGTTGATTTTATTCCAGTCGATATTGACATCGCCTAGAATATATGTTTCATATTTTATTTGAGTTGAGGACCAGTACAGGATATCTTCAAGGGTGGAGATATTGTTGCCTGGGGAGATATATAAGGATATGAAACAGATATTCTTGTGTTTATTTAATCGGAGAAGGCTAGCTGTGATTTCGGAGTTTGTGAAATTAGGGGTAGGAATTTGAAGGGGTATTAGAGAGAGAGAGATGATTAGAGTAAATTATGGCAGAGCCACCACCTTTTTTGTTTAAACGGTCACTTCTGAGGATGTGGTAACCAGGAGGTAATATTTCAGAGTCAGTGGTATGGGGTTTTAGCCAGGTTTCAGAGATGGCTAGGATGTCGGGTTTATTGTGATTAATCCAGGCTTGCAGATGGTGACATTTATTGTTAAGGCTCTGGGCATTGATAGTGAAGATTTTCAGAGTGTTAAGGGGGGAAGTGGGAGGGGGACAGGAAGGGTGGGGAGTGTTGTTTGTTGTAGGTGAGGATGGAGTAGTTTGCACTGGGACAAGGGCCAGGGTTAGGATGAATGTCTCCAGATAAGGCTAGGACATTGCAGGTGATCAGTTTTGGACTGTAAGGTTTGTATAGTAGGTATTTGTTAGGGTTTAGCAGAGGTTTCAGAGAGAGAGTTTTAGTTGGGGTAGAGAATAGTTTAGGATGAAAAAGGTGTAACAGGTTAGGTGGAATAACGGAGGAGCATATGGAGTGAAAGTGAGAGAGTTCGAGAGGTAGTAGTTGGGGGTTAGGGATAGTTTGAGTAGGACATAGGAGAGGAGGAGCTTTATGGGAGTATGAAGTAGCATGATGAAGAGTTATTAGTAAGATGAGAAGGGAGCAGGAGAGTTGAATAGTTAAGGGGAGTTGGTAGGGCATGTTAGGATAAAGTACAGTAATATACAGGCAGGAGAAGAATAATGATGCATGTTAGTTGAGAAGGGAAAGGTCAGAAGTGAATGGAGGGAGTTAGATATTGAAAAATAGGATAAAGGGAAACAAAGTGTGCAGGGGTAGGAAGAGAGTAGGGGGGGGATTATCAGTGGGAGTGGAAAATGAGGTGGGTTTTTTCTTGATTAGAGAAAAGGGGGAGGAGTAAGTGGGAGAGGACTGTGATTGAGTAGTAGGTTGGGTAGGTGGAGCTTGTTACGTATATGTGTAGATGTGCTAGGGGCGGGTGGAAATTGGAGGCAGGGTAGGGTAGGGGAGCGGAGTGAGCCCGAAGGGCGAACGGAGCGGGTTTGGACAAGAGAGTAGACTGCCGAGGAAGACAATCAGTAAAGTGTGACAATGCAGCAGGTAAGTCTGAGAGTGGGAGAGTGTATAAGAAAGTTAAGAGACGAGTAAGGAGAGAGTCAGGATATTAGAGGAGTAGAGGGTGATTAAGGATACCTTAGGACAAAGGAGAAAGGGTGAAAGAGTAAGTCTATAGAAAAGTGGGAACAGAGTTAAGGAGGTACGGTTAACAATAGGATAGGAAATTAATATACAGTGGCTTGTGATGAGATGCCACCTAGTGGCCAGTCACTTTATTGCAGCAGGTAGGTCACCTAGAGGGGGAGGCAGGTTAAGGGAGAAGGGTGGGGATGAGCCAGATAGTGATAGAGAGTATATAAGCTGGAAGAAGGACAATTATACAAAAAGATAGATGTTCAGTAGGGGGTGGGTTGGCTGCTGGCTAACCTAACTGGGAAGCTTGCCTAACCTAGCAGAGTCTTACAAATTCATATCATTGCTATTTGCTCTTAGCTGTAACAATACATACTTTCACTGTCTTTTAGAGAGAAAAGGTCTCTCAGGGAGCTGGTAGGTTAATTCTTTAGTTTGAAATAATGTTCTGAGGCGTCCAGCAGGGTTAATTCAGGTGTTTGGTGCAGGGACAACAGGAACAGAAGGCTGGTAATATACAGGAAGAGAGAAAAAGGTGGTGAGGCAGACAGTACTCAAAACTAAAGACCAGGTAAAGACATTTCACAGACACGGTTGCATGTGTTGTTGTAGTAAAAAAATACTCTGCTAGTATAACAAATCTCTAAAGATTACAATATAATCCAGATGCTATTGAGAATTTAAAACTACTCATAACACATTCAGATAGTTAGGATAAAAAAGAAGCTGCATTTGCTAGATTAGATGTGATAATCCATTAACAAAACAAGAGTTACTTAATGTATCAGTACTTCTGAGAACTCTAGCACCTATATATTACATAGTCAGCTAGCCAGGAAATAGGAGCTGCATTTAAAAAATAATAATATACTTTCAAACAACGTTTATTAGGGTATTGAGCATTATATTGGGTGTTTAGGTAAACCTCAGCACTAGAGAATGGTAGAACCAAGATATGTTTGTCTGGTTCACAACAGTGGAGCCAGTTATTTCATAACATCGTGCACAGCACTATAAGGGAACAGCGTAATGCTGTAAAAACGGTAAGTGTGAGGGTAATTTTAACTCAACACGTTGTAGAAGGGTTTTATCAACTCTACATATAGGCTCAGCTTATACTGCACTGTGTACTTTAGTGTAGTGATAAGATAAATAAATCAATGTCGCACATAGGAATTCTGTATAAATATATATCTATAAAAGCTTTATAGTGGTAATACAGGGTTACTACAAGGCTAGTGAAACATTAGGGATAGCAGTAGCAGTATAATTCGCTCGGCTCATGATCGCTGAAAGTGTGCAGTACCACAGCACTTGAGTCGCTAAAAATAGCCCCACGAGCACCACGCATGCAATATTTGAGCGAAAGTGGAGCCGTTAAGGCTTATTTCTTTGTTTAACTGCACTCTTCAGAAAAGTAAATCCACAGTTTGTGTCTGGGCAGAGTTTTAAGGATTAAATCGGCTATTAAGAGGTTAACTACAATTCTAGACAAGATAAATTTACTGTTTGCGTTATCTTATCTTTAGAAAGCTCAGTACATACAGACCAAATTCAGAGGTAGTTCCTGGACTAGTGGCAAAGAAGCTCTGAGAATTAGATATCTGTACACTAGATGTTATCTTATGCCATGGTATGCTTGATGAATGTTAGGCTATCCTCAACATGATATCCCAAGAGTAAAGAATATGACGACAGTAATAAGGAAGGACATTATTCGTTATGATGTGATTTACTGGCTGCCTCCGTGCATCACAAACACATACACCACACCAAGGGTAAAGTTCTGATTTCTCACTTGATGGTCCAAGTTGCACTTAAAGAGGTTAGGGAGGGACTTTGTTTCACATGGATGGGGAGCCTATTCCAGAGAATGGGAATTCCCCAAGATACATATCTGTGTCTCCAACATCTTATGTCACTTTTCTTTGGATCTAGTAGTTCTGATGCTGTTGTGCAAAAGGTTCATCAAAGCGGGGTCCAAGGATGCCTTTTAAACCAGGCACAGACTGCCTCTCAGTAGTGACCTAGTACAGAGATAGGGTTTTGAGCCAATTCCCATAGGACATTGTGTTTATGCCCTATATTCTTTTTGTAAGGAACCTTTGTGGATGCTCCAGTTGTTGCATGCATCTGGTCAGGTACATACCGATGGGGCATTATACTCTATGATGGATCTGATGAGGGCCGAGTACAGGTGTATGATGACTTCCTGGAACTAAATACCATGCCCTTACTTATAAGCTGAGCAACACGCTACCTTGGACACATACTGGACTAAGGGTAGGTTACTATCTTCATGAGATTCCAGATCCCTAATTAGTGAGTCAACTCTCAGGGGTGTTTTATCGATGTTGCACTTTCCTGGCATGGCTGACTACCCAAAAGATACTGTAATGCATTTTTTGGCACTGAGCTTTAAGCTGTGGATTTGGCACAGTTGTTTGCCTGTGTTAGACCTTCCTGTAGGTGTTTGCTTCTTGGGGGAATTTATGACTGCTTCCAGTTTGCAATCATCAGAAACTTGGTCAGCCAGAGGGCTTTGACATTGGCTTCCAAGAACTAGATGCCAAAGAGTAGTGGACTCAGGATGGAGTCTTGAGAGTCTCCATTGATGACCACCCTATTTGTAGATGTGGTCTTACCAATCCTAACCTGCTGGGTCTTATCCATGAGCTAGCTGGCCATCCAATGTGTTATACAGGGGTTTATGCATAATGCCATAAGTTTGTTAACAATGCCTAAGTGGGGTACTGTATTAAATTCCTTACACAGATCAAGGTAGGCAGTACGCACCATTTTACCTTCATTCGCTGCCTTGGTGACTTTTTCAAGGAGGTCCACCAGGTTCATTAGATATGACCTTCCTTTGATAAGAAGCCAAACTGGGATGGATCCAGTGATGGAGGTCTCAAATGTCTTTGTTGATCATTTCCATGACAATTCTTTCAATGGCTTTGTAAATAAGAGTTAAAAAGGAAAGGGGTCTCTTAATGGCCACATTTTAGGGTAAGCTGAGCTGCTACTTGTTTGGATCCATTATGCAAGCTTCTAAAACTATGAAAATGCATTAATTAACAATCTTATTGTGTCACTTATAAATTGAGAAACTGCAGCATAGTTGCTCCTGAATTTTGATTCTCATGAACTTTAAATCAGACAATCAATTGCTGCCCAAAGACTTTTTTTTTCTTCAAATTTATTTATTTTTTTGGAGGAAAGAACATTATGCTGCAACTAATAAATAAAGGGTGCACTGTGAACATTTAAGAACCTTGTTACGTACAGCTGATTCTGTACAGACTACATTCAAATTCTTGTATTGAAATTGTATGATTAAGAAATATTTGCTGGGCAATCTTAACAGAAAGCGTAGTATCTGATTACAATGTGTGTGTCAACATGAAGTCATAAACTGAGGGAAATGGCTATACTCAGTTATCAACTATTTAGAGAGTACAGCTACATAAGCAACTTAAATTGTAGATGTGCGGATGTGGTCAGTGCTGCAGTCACTGCATATATAGAGCTCTGTCACTGGGTGACTCTAACCTCTGGTCTGACTTTCGGAGCTGAGCACTCTTCCCTCATGCCCAGGTGATCTTACCTTTCCTGATGCCTTTATGCATCTGACATACAGGAGACATCTGCCTATACCATTTTTGGCTCTTTCTTGCCCACAAAGCAGCACAGAATCATGCCTAAGTTTGGGTCGGCAGGTTTGGCTTGTCCTGTTGTGAATTATGTGCTACACAGAATACAAGCCCTCCTTAGGAAACCTGATCAAGAGGAGGAGGGGGCTAAGATACTGAAACTGAAGGGGGAAGGGGTGTATGGGTACCCACTATTTATAGTTATGGCTGTCTGTATCTCTGTAGCATAACTTTTATCAGTTACTTGTTGCTCATTTGTATCACTGTCCATACACGTTGCCTACACAACTGTATTGTGCTCTTTGTAGGTCACCTTGCAGACTTAACTTCCAAGGAAGATTCCCAAAAGTGTTTCTGATCAAGGTGGGCAGTTGGCTCACCATTCAAATTAGGACTGGAGGATATCCTTTAAGACAGCAGAGGCAAGCCCAGACCTTACCCAAGATATCATATCTAACCTGTAGTGTTTTGACAAGGTGTGAACTAAGGATCAGGTGACTTACTTCCTCTACATCATTCTAAGCATTAATCCCTTTCAGGAAGGCAGTGGTAGCTGGAGAGTCCCTTACTGAATGGGGTGTGACTTTCATACAAGGTTTTGACATAAATAGTTTACTTACTGCAAATGAAACATATAGATCAGATTTTCTGAAAGCATTAGTTCTACCTAGATAGTATCTCAATTGTCTGTGCACATCTGTGGGGCATTAGATCCTTTTTCACTTCGGAGATTAGGGAGGCTCTTACTGTGTGTTCTGATGCCAAGATTTACATCTTGAGCTTTGCTTTGCCCTGTTCTTGAGATAAATTTCTTAACATCCATGTTTCAAACACATAATGTCAGAGATCTGATAACAATCCTCTAGTGAATCACAAGGGAGGAAGGGTCTGTTACTGATATATGAGAGTACCTGCAGTAGAATAAACTCTAAGTCGAGGTAAGATCTGAAAGTGTTCACTTCCCAAGTTCAGCATGTACAGAAGGGATGACAAAGTGTGAACACGGAGTTCAGTGAAAGACAAACAATTCAGAAGCATCAAACGTAACTCAAAAGAAAGCAAATTTAAGGAAATGTCCTGGTCATTAATAAATTGTTACAGTTAACAGAAATGGGAATTAATGTTGAGACTAATTAAAACAAACAATAGTCAAACACTCTGGGTAACTGGTATCAGGAGGATTATGGGAAAGAAAGCAGCAGGAGGATTGGTATATAAAACCCAGTGAACTGGAGCAATATTATAAAAAAGTTCAAAGCAGAAGGAAAGAAACGGCTCTAATGGGTAAGCTTAGTTTTCAGTAGCATCACCTTGATAAATCCTCATCTGCAGTGCATTAAGAGAATCAATCGACAGATCAAAACAAATGAGAAAATTAAAACACCTGGCACAAAGAGCCATTATAAAATAGGTGTTTAAAGGAGCGCCAGAAGACTAGGCTAAAGCACTCAATGGATGTTTTCAGCATTATGTAAATACCCTCAAATTCATTGAAATAGGGCATACATATTGTGGGCAGAATCATGAACTATATGAGACAATATATTCACTACCCCATTATTTTTTTAATAATTTTATGTAAATATAAGAAATAAGTGAACGCTGTATATTTACCATAACTCTAGATCATTTTAGTCACGCAAGTCTGATATGACCTGTGGGTATATAAGCCACTTGTTGGATCAGACTCAGCATCATTAGTGCTCCAGCTTTGAGCCCCTTTAAAATTTTTCCTCCCATAATACACTACTGATAAGCGTTACGTCCGATCAAGTTTGGCTGCTATCAATAACTGTACAAATAAATGAAAGCATATGTACAAACTCATCTACAAGATATGTATAAATGTAGGAAAGGGCCAAGATCTACTGAAGAAGGCTGGAAAATGGAGGGAGGGACATCCAAGCCATAAAATAACAGTGTTGGATTACGGTGAGAACTAGGTGTCAGTGAGTGTCTAATGCCAAACAGGAAAGGAAAGCACTAGCCCGAGGGTCAGAGGATTCTGGCTGAGAAGAGTGGAGGCTAGATGTCAGACAGAGGCAGATTTGTTAGGAAAAGAAAGTTTTCAGTCTCTAGGGTTTGTCTGGGAAAATCCTCAAAGAAATCCTCTTACTTCTAACAGGTTGTCTAGGCTGCCTACTGACAAAGGAAGATTTTGATGGATAGTTCCTCTGGAACTTACGTACAGGAGAAACAAAAATTAGTTTTAGGTCTTGCGTAACCTTGCCTTTATCATGCAGAGTTTTAAAAAATTCAGAAGCAGCAATTCCAAAAAGATTCTGATTGTCTAAGGGAGAGTCTAAAAGTTTGGCCTTAATGTCCTCAGGCAAGGTCTGCAGGCAAAACCATGAATACCTCCTCATGACAGAACTAGATGAAGCTGCATTTAATGGAACAGTGAACTACCAGAGAGGTGAACTCAGCAGACAAGGAGCAGAAGTCTTACTGTCCAAAAAAGGCACATCAGTCAACACCCCCCACTTGGGAGAGAAGAGCCATGATATATCTAGTCATGTGGGCCCTAAAAGCCAGTGTAGCAAAATTATATACTTTTCCCCATACCTCTTCATCGCACAGTTGTCCTTGTCAGAAGGTAAAAGCTTGGAAGAGAAAAGCGGTTTGAATACTTATTTGTGGACATGAAAACAACAGCAGGATCAGCTAAATTACTTTTCTTTAAACAATTACTTATGATCCTCAGGAAAATTATAAAATCTGTCTGGCTTCTTTGGAGCTAGAGGTTGAAAGTCAAGAGCCTGAGAACCTGCAGTAAATGTGACCACAAGGACGTCAAAGACAAGAGGGCTATAGAAGGTCTGGGTGAGTCCATTTGCAAGAGTTCATAACGTCTCTTTTGAACCTCTGAAACCTGGAAACAGTCATACTTAAAATGTTTCATCATATGACCTCTGTGGCCTCAAAAGATAATTCCTCAAAAGGAAAGTCAGGGGACAAAAAATCTTCTTCATCAGAACCCAGAACCAAAGGAAAGTATATCTGTGAGGAATACGCTAAGGATTCTTTACCAGAGTACAACTCTTCATCAGAAGAATCAGAACCCCTAGATCTCCCAGATGGGTTGGAAGATCAAGGAGCAGCAGGGATGACAATACCTCTGGGGGTGTCAAAGCCATAAGTGCATTAAACAGCCTCTGAGTAAAGTTCTTTCACACTTTTTGAGGATCCTTAGCCACAGCAACCACACATTTTATCTTCTGTTTCTTTTTTAAAGGAA
Organism: Protopterus annectens; assembly: GCF_019279795.1. NCBI lineage: Eukaryota > Metazoa > Chordata > Ceratodontiformes > Protopteridae > Protopterus > Protopterus annectens. The sequence goes on from NC_056743.1 coordinate 445,292,031, forward strand.
CTTCTGCCTTGACAAATCTAGGCAGTTCTGATCCCTGCTTAGATTCAACAAGGGTACCAAGCATCTCTTCCATAAGTATTATCTGGAGAATTCCCCCCAGGCCCTTCTGATATACTCAGCTCTAATCTCCCCGTATTTCTGTACCAGATGTATGCACAGTCTCAGAGGATGTGCAAGCAGGCAGCTCTGTGTTAACCTCCAACTGGGTCACAGCAGAGGGAACTGGCCTTGTGTCACTGGCAGGTCCTAGGGTTCTTTATCCAACCAGAGGCAGATGTCCAGTGGAGTATGGACAAGAGCAGGTTCAGTATGCAATTTTTTAGCTTTTTTCTTAAGCAGTGGCTGAACTTTGGGGTGGGCAAATTTGGCCATAGTACCCCATGAGTCAATAACTTCAAATGGTTTTTCAAATAAATAGAAAGGGATGACATTTGGTTGTAGTGTCTTAGGCACAAATGCCTAACAGATATCATACCGAGTATGGTCACGCATAGCACTTAAACAAAAGATTATGGTGGGTACATAACTTTTGTATCCTATCCATTCAGTCCAGTTGAGCTGACCTGTGGATCATAATACCAAGCTACTTAAACTCCAAGGTGGTGTCATGACAGGAGACCCTTAAGGATAGATGCACCAAAGGATGTTGCAGCCCTAGACATGGACATGGATGCCTGACAAAGGTGTGCATACATGACTAAATGACAACTGTGCAGATCTCATCCAAAGACAAACATATGAAGAAGGTGGTAGAAGTTGCTATTGCTCTAGCAGAATGAGCCTTAGGTTTACTTGGCAGAGGTCAAAAAATAAAAATAAGCAATGCAATCAGCTATCGGGAAAGGATTACTTTATAAACTTTTCTTCCTAGATTATTGACTGCAAATGAGACAAAAAGTTGATGGTCCTTAAGAAAAGATGAGGTTCTGTGAAGGCAGAAATGCAGTTGACAATGCATATCCAACGGGTGAAGGATAAACTCTACTATCTTACAAAAATTAAGGAAAAACTCTGCTAAGTGAATGGGCAATGTCACATTCATTTCAGAATCTAGTTTAGGAAGAAAGGATGCATTGGTATGGAGTGACACACTGTCATTCTGAAACAACAAATAAGAGGCTGATGAAGAAAGTGCCTAAAGTTCAGAAACCCTTCTAGCAGAAGTGGTGGCTACCAAAAACAATCATTTCCAAGACAAGAACTTCAAAAGAATTGAAGAAGATGGCTCAGAAAGTGGCTTTGTCAAGCCTTGTTTAAATCCCAAGAAGGGGGAGTTGTTCTCTGTCAGGGGGTCTTGTGCATAAATACCTCTAGTGGAAAGGCTTTGCAAAGTTTATGCAGCGTGCGTGAACATTTGTGGTATTGGGCATGAAAATGTGACATAGAAGCCAGTTGTACTTTTACTGTAGAAACACTGCAGCTAGAGCATCCAGGACAGCAGCTGAAAATAGACCAATATTCTGAGATGAGGGCCCTAAGACAAGACGTTTCATTTTTCCATGGTAAAGCCCATGTGCAGTTTCTTTCTGACAAACCACTAGGATCTTTATTTCAGAAGAGAGGGATGCATTAATAGTCATTACTGGAAGTGGAGAAACCATGCAGTTAACTTCAGGGTGTGGAGATCTGGGTGAGGCTTCCTGAAGGGGTGCAAGCGTGAATCCTGCACCTGATATAATATCCATGAGGGTTCTCTTAGATGTGTCCTGATAAGGAGAAACCAAATCTGTCTGGGCCAGTAGGTGGCTAGGAGGATGACTGAGGGCCTTAGAAAGACTCAGTGACTGAAAACTTGCTTTGCTATCACTGGACCACTCAAGAGGCATCAGAAGGGTTACGCTAAGCATGTCTGCCAGGTAATTGGGAATGTGTGTCACTATAAGAAAGCACTGCAAGGCTATCACTCATTGACAAACCCTCATCTCTTCCTGACATAAGGGGTAAGATCTGGTTCCTCCTTTTTGTTGATGGACAAAACTACTGTCACATTATTAGTTTGGATAGAAACCACCACCACGGGAAGGGAGTCCTGAAGTTCCTGCAACACAAGGACTGCCCACTTTTATAGGACACTGATAGCAGTGTAGCTCTCGTCTGCAGTCCATGGACCTGGGCAATCCCCTATTATAATGCTCCCCCCTACTGTACAAAGGGGGCATCCGTGGTCAAGACTGCAACTGTTGAAATGGGGTAAAAGTCTGCCAGAAAGAATACAAGAGGAGTCCAGCGACCACTGCAAACAGTTCCTGCAGGTGTTGATTATCAGGGTCATTATGGAAACAGGATGCAGGAAATTAGATCAGTGGGCATGTAGAAGCCATTGGAGTGTCCTCATGTGGTAACTTGCAAATGAACCATTAGGACAGAAGATGCCATCAGTCCTAAAAATCTGAGGACCAGAGTGGCAGTGCAGGATGCAGTCTGGAGAAGAGTTAGCACCACCTTCTTCAACGTCTGCATCTTGTCTGATTGGAGGAAGTCTTTGTTCTTCTGTATTGCCTATGTGACCACCTATGAAAAAAATCCTCTGTATTGCTTGAAGACTTGACTTCTGAAAGCTTAAGAAAGTTCTCAATGGCCAGCACAAATTCAGCTGATAGTACCTGGCTTGAATAAGAGATTATTTTGTGGGAGAAGCCAACAGCTTAGTCATCCAGGTGGGGAACACATTGAGTCCCTAGTGACAGGTGAGCTATTTTGATGAACACTCTGGGGGATGTGGTGAGACCAAAGAGAAGGGTTCAAAATTGATAATGCTTGGCTCCTAGTCAGAAGCAAAGGAATCTCTGTGACTGCCTCACCATCCACCAAGCAAATCCAGTCATTCTCTCTTAAATAAGGGTAAGATCAATTCCACCATGACAATTTTGAACTGGGTAATTGTTTAGGTGGCTAAGGTCCAGAATGGGCCTGAGGTCATGATTTTTCCCTTCAGAACCAAAAGAATCTCAACTAAAACCCTGACCCTCTCTGGTCTGGTCGGACCTCTTGCACTGCACTTGCCTGGTTGGACGGGACATCTGTCCGCAGATTTCTCAATTCCAAGGGTGTGAGGAAAAGGGATTACCCTTTTACCCAAGTGTCCTGCACGACAGCCTCCCAAACATCTGAATAATAGGATAGACAGCTCTCTACTTCCTCCACAGGGGAACAGTTGGGCAAGCTCTTCAGGGATGATGCGGCTGCCTGCTAGAGAAGGGATCACAGTATCCCTGGTTTTGGAGGACCTACTCTGCCTCTGGGCCTAGGTCCGACAAACGGTTTACCTCTGCCACGGCTGCCCCTTTTAGATGGTGTTTCAAACTGCTGATGCCTGAATTTTCCACTTTTGGTTCCCACTTTACAATCTTTGAGGAGCCACTAACTTTGCTGTGATGGCAAAGAGCATCTTGCTATCTTGTTTGCACCTTTGCATTCTCTCTTTTGTTGATAGATCAAATGAGGATCCATCAAAGGGGGGTGTCAGTGGACACTTCAAAATATGCATGAAGAGGTCAAATATATTAGAGATAGTTGCCAAGGTAACCTCCAACTACTTCCTGGAATCCAATGTCAGGAGGGCTTTCAGAGTAGATTGAGCTGTCTGAGTCACGTCCCTTTGAAAGTGATTCACATTGATAGCACAGTTCAGAACCTTTAAAGCAAAGCTGCCTGAAGCATATGCCTGCTTTTCCCCAACCTATCCATAACTGGGATCCCTTGTTATGAGGATGAATAGAAAAATGAACTGTTAGTCAGCTCTTTTTTAGTTGCTGCTGCCTTAATGGTGGATTAGCACAGTGTTGCCTGCCTTTAGGTGGCCTAAGGAGCTTTTCTGGCTTTCCTAGCAGCATTTTACATTGTTGGGTTCCTGCCATGACCTCCTTACTGCCACATCAACTAGCTTCTCTGCTGGGACCACCCAACAAGTAGATGGTGTTGGACCATAGGCTTCAAAAGAACCTCCTTGTCTTGGGGAGGGGGGCTTTAAGCCAAGATCCCCACTGCTGCATAGCCTCTACAATCTCACCAAAGAAGAAGTTTTTAGTAGGAGACTAGAGGGAGCCTTCTCAATAATCAGAGTTGGCATCTGATAAGACAGACACTGAATGAGAGTCAATGTGCCTCCTTTTGCACATCCTTTCTCTTGGAACATCAGGGGTTGAAAATAGTCCTCAGAGGATTCTATCTGCTGTTGGGCAGTGATATGGAAGCCCAAACCTCAAAACTAACTGAAAGATTTCTGTTGGGAAGAAGCCGAGAAATAATGGGACCCCTGGGCTGGAGAAGATCCTAAGGGAGAAGCAATTATCCTGCACATCACACAAGGCCATTCCAATCAATGCAGGGGTTCAAGGATACCACCAGATCCATTCTATCTAAAAAATAAATAATCAGAGCTGAGGATGGAATCCTTGAAGTGGAGAATGTGGACGATCTCAAGGAAGGGAGCAAAACCAAAGAATCAAATGACAAAGTCTCCGTCACTATCAACAGAACTGTAAGAGACAGCTCTGAAGACAGCTCAGAAGCCTCAGCATCGAATATTTGGTCCCACGACCGTCTTGGCTGAGAAGGCATCAGGGATGAGTGTGTCATATCCAATACACCTAATGTCAAGGCCAGAGCTAAGGTTAACAATGCGAAAAAAGGCCTGGGTTGAGTATCAGCTCTGATACTATCCTAGCTAAGATGCAGACCAGTGAAGGCACTAATAGTGAGGACATAAACCCTGCACCATCAGCCTCCAAAAAAGGAGGAGAAGATATGCCTCCCATATCATTCTGCTTCTTCAGAAAACTCTTCAGACAATCCAGATCTGCTTGACATGCTTTTGTAAACCTAAAGGATTGCAGTGAAGAAGTGGAGGGGGTCAAAGAAGGGATACAAGTATGTTATCTCTTGGCAGTAGGTTGTTTGGTAGATCTTTCTGGAGAAACATCTAGTGGATGAGTGTAAGTTGGAGTCCTTGCCATACAGTCATCAAATCCTGGAATTTTCAGCACTTTGGAGCGTCCCAAGTCATATGAATGTCTCTATTTTGGTTCCAAGTCTCTAGGTCTGGATTTCTCATAAGGATTTTTGGTCTTGGAAGCTCACTGTCTGAAAGGAAAAAAAATATTTGAGGATCACTTTACTTCTATCTTGTAAAGCCTCAGAACTGATGACAGAACAAATATCACACTTTTCTGTCAAATGTGCCATCCTAAGCACAAAACTCAAAATTATGGGTGGCCTAATCAAAGTGGAAAGGGATGATGATGATGAAACAGGAGGGAGGGGGTAATTCAAGAAATAAAGAAAGAATGGGGATTTTGACATAGATCCTTAAGGAGAATAACAGTCAAAGATTATATTCATAAAGTAGCAGAAAGCACAGTAAGAACTAAGTCAACATGGGAATGGAGAAAAAGGCATTTTACCGATAGGGGTGACTGCAGTTTGGAGTGCAGAGAATAGGCAAGAAGAGTCTGGAATTTACTGGAGAAAGCTGGCAAAGGAATTATGGTCCTGGGAACAAATTAGAGCGGGAAGGTTAATAGAATGGGAAGAAAGACATTAGGATTGCAGGCTGAGTGACTGCCTTCCCTATCAGGGACTGATATATACACAAAGATAAAGGGTTATGAAAATTCTAAATGAAAGACTTGCACTGCTTGAGTTTTTAGATTAATCTAGAACAGAAGCTGCTGCTAAAACTGGGATAATTAGGAGGGCATACAAAATATTGCACAATATCTATATGAATCAATCAGATGAAGTCATAAAAGATTTGGAAGAGAGATTAGATATGCAATTCACAAACAATGAGAGGACATATGCTACAAATTCTAGGTGATTTAGGATTTTTGCCTGGAAGTATTTGCATGGATACTTTTATACCTCAAGCAGACTCCAAAGAAATTTTCCTTAGGTAGATGGCAAATGTTGGAGGTGTAATAGGGAAGAAAAATGGTACCTGGGAGCATATGCTCTCAGGGTGTAATGAGTTGGCAGACTTAAAAAATTCCCTGCAGAGGTCTCTATCAAGAATACTTGGTAAGCAAATGAGTGCAACTAATGAAATTATTTTTTTTTTTGAGAAGGGATATAGGATCTGAATTGCTCAAGCATAGTAGGGCCTTATTAAGTTTAATTCTGGTGGATGCCAAAAAAAAACAATTAAAAGAAAATGGAAATCAAAATCTAAACCAATTTAAGCAGTGAATATTGTGACAGAGACACAAGAACAATATGTGGGATCCTTAGAAAATGGTAGGAGTAAATTACACAGAAAAAATGGAAATTGTGTGAACAATACATGTAGAAAAGTGTTTTTGAGGAGGAACACAGTGGGCTGGGCTTTGTTTTTAGTTCCTGTTACTGATCCATTGCCTTATTAGGAAGGAGGGAAGTTTCTTTGCTTACCAGTGGGAGTGGGAAGCACTGAGCGGCCTTTTTGTCCGATTTGGTGAAGTTTCAGCCAGAAACTAGTAGTCCATTGGTCGTTTTGGGCCAATTCCTAGCTCCCTTCAGCCCCCTGCTATAAAACACGCTAAACGCGCGTAAGCGCGATTTAGCGCAGAGTTGCCACTGTTGCACACAAGAGCAGCGGCGGTTAAACAAGGTTAAACTATTCGGGCCATCTAAATTCCACTCTTCAAATTTTCCCTTAGAACTACCTTCCTCGAGCTGTACTGCTGATCTAACCAGCATATCCTATAACTGAAAAGTTCATCTCTACTTGATTCCCAAGTAGACTATTCTCCATCTGTAAAGCCTAGCACTTACTCCTACAGTACTTGCACCTTGATAAAGCACTCTTATTATAGATAGTACCCCACCAGCCTAAAACCCACTTCCCCCGGAGTCCTTTGAAAGTCTCTTTATCTACTACTTCTAGTATGTCGAGGGATCAGTTGCTAGTGTCCTCTCCAGCTCAACTGGTGAACCTGGGAATATTGAGGCAATGTTACAATTGCCTCATGTACACAGACAATCCTCTCCTTCTCCCACAAAACACAAATACATGCGAGAGATGCAACTATACGGCCAAACTGGAGGCTGAGCTCTCTCAACATAGGACTGGCAAGACCAGACAGGAGGAGAAGGTAACCACACACAATACATACCCAGTCACACATGGTACCATCACAACTTCAAATCATACACATACTCACACAAAGACATACTCGGAGGCTCTGATCAAAAATTTACCAAAACAGCAGAGGCCACCAAAGCAGACACCCAAACAACTACCACCTCACGACCCAACACATGCAACACATAGACCACACAGTCAGAGTGTCAAACAGTCACAGCCCTTAAGGCCAAACAAAATGCCAGACACACTTGTCATTGGTGATTCCATAGTCAGACACACTGACGTCCCGCTCACCAGACTGAGTAAAGAGAAGGTCACAGTAAGCTGCCTGTCGGACGCTAGAATCCACCACATAACGCAAGCACTCAGGTCTCTCAACAGCAGGTACAAGTACGACTCAGTCATTGTCCACGCTGGTGTCAACGACCTGAGACGTACCTCCTTGGACTACATGAAAAGGGACATCGAGGAGCTCTCTGATTATGTAGCCCAGGCAGGTATGACCCTGACCTTGAGCAGTATCCTACCTTCACCTAGAATGATGCCACAATACAGTGATAAGATGATCAGCTTTAATAATTGGCTTAAATTCTGGTGTCATTCAAAGGGGATCCAATGTCTGTCTGCCTGGGATGACATGCTGGACAAGCCACGCTGCTTCGCAAGAGACGGCTTGCACCTGTCACCCCTGGGCTTCCGGATATTGGCAAAGGCTCTTGCCACCCCTATATTGCCTTTTTTAGGCAAGGCTCAAATTCTAAACCTACCACCCTAGAACACCAAAAAGGAAAAAAACTAAGGGTAATGCTGCTCAATGCCAGAAGTCTCAATCTCAAGATGCATGCACTTGAGGCCCTTCTCAATATGGAGAACATTGATGTCTGTGCTGTGACAGAAACCTGGTTCAAGTCTCCTGAGAGCACCCCAGCACTAACAGGTTTCACCTCATATCATGCGTTCCGGCCCCAAAATCCGGACAACACCAAGAAAGGAGGACCCCCCCTCACATGGCCTTCCTGAAAACATTGGAGGGGATAAATGTATCTCCAAACACCATCATACTAGGTGACTTCAACTACCCTAATATAGACTGGGAACACTACTCAAGCCCGAACACTCTAAACCAAAGATTCCTGGAGTTCATAAACTCAAATGCCATGGAACAACTAGTCACCATCCCCACAAGGGGAGAAAACATACTTGATCTCATCATCACGAACATGGGATCAAAATGTTCAACACCGGAAGTATACCCCTCACTGGTGAGATCAGATCATAAACTAATCTCGCTGGAGGTCCTCATCCCGCCCCCACCTGAAACAAAAAAGACCACAGTGAAAAACTTCTCAAAAGCCGATTTCACACTTCTAAAAACTAGTGTGGTCTCCTTTAAGGCCCCTGAGCCAGTGGTAAACATTACTCAAACCACTGAATCACTTACAAATGCCTTCTACCAGCACCTACAGGACTGCATGGATCAGGCAATCCCAAACAAAACTAAGACTCTCTGTACCAAAGGCAAGTGTCCAGTCTGGTGGACCCCAGCCATAAACAAGCTCTACAACAAAAGGAGGAAGCTACTACAAGATAGAGCAAAATCCTTGAAAGGTAAGACACCTTTGATCATTATAAGTAAAAACTAAGAGCTCTCATAAAATCATCCAAGGCAAATTTTGAGAGAAAAATCGCCAAGGACTCTAAAGACAATCATAAGGCCTTCTTTAGCTATGTTAGAAACCTAGGAGGAAACTCCCAGATATGCTCAGAATTAGTTCAAAATGATGTGAAAATTACTGAACCTACACACATTGCCAATATACTGGCTGACAGGTTCAGTGCAAACTTCTCCCCCCCCCAAAAGGAGAGATATCTATTCCAGAGGATTGTAGCCCCCCAAACATCTCCAACGCCCAGGTGAGAAATGCCCTCACTAAGGCAAAAAACACAGCATCCATGGGACCGGATGGTGTCCCCGGCTGTGTGCTTCACAAACTCAACGAGCAATTAAACCCACAGTTAGGACAGCTGTTTAATCTTAGCCTCACCTCAGGATACGTACCCAAGGAGTGGCGCACGGCGACTGTGGTCCCGCTTCATAAGGGCGGTGCCTCCACAGACCCTGGAAATTACCGCCCCATTAGCTTGACAAGCCTTATCTGCAAAGCCATGGAGAGGATCATAATGGAACTCATAAATAAAGACATAGGGAACTTGCAGACTTTGGATCCAACCCAGTTTGGCTTTGTCAAAGGCAGATCCTGCCTCTTAAACTTGGTTGACTTTTTTGAGACAGTCACCAAGGCCATTGATGAGGGAAAGGCAGTCCATACAGCCTACCTCGACCTGGCAAAGGCCTTCGACACAATACCCCACTCAGGTATCATCAAAAAACTCATCAGCTTGAATGTAAACCCATACATCACAAGACGGATTGCAAACTGGCTAAGTGACAGAACCCACAGGGTCAGAGTTGCTGGAGCCATGTCAGACTCAAAGCCTGTCACAAGTGGTGTCCCACAGGGCTCAGTCCTGGGTCCACTCTTGTTCGGCATCTAATTTTCTGAAGTACAAGCAAACACAGGAGGGTTATGGCTGACAAAGTTTGCAGATGACTGCAAACTGGGCGCCATAGTCGAAAACACATCTGACACAGATATCCTCCAGAAGGGACTCACAGAAACGGATAACTGGTGCCAGAGCCATGGCCTGAAGTTAAACGCCAAAAAATGCATAGTCATACCCTTCGGGAAAAACAAGGTTACCCCTAGCTACCATATAGGTGGCAATCCACTGAGCACAGAAAAGTCATCAGGGATCTGGGGACCCAGGTTGACAGTAGCCTTCGCTTGACACTCATGTTGCTAAAGTAGTTAGGAAAACCTTCTATATCGCCCACCTGATCATGAAGGGATTCACATCTAGATCAAGGGAGGTCATCGTCCCCTGTACTCATCACTCATTAGACCTATGATTGAGTACAATGCCCGTTCGGAATGTATCTGACCAGACACCTGCTGCAGCTTGAAAGGCCCCAAAAGTTCCTCACCAAAAGGATAAAGGGTCTCAAAAATATGTCTTATGCTGCCCGACTGAAAGAACTCCAGCTCTATTCAGTCTCATACCGCTTGCTCAGAGGTGACCTGTGCCTGACATATAAGGCCATGTCAAACCCAGATTTGATGAATATGCTTCACCTCAAAAATCTAGATCCCTCAGAACCACAAGGGCGGAGACTTAAACCTTGACACGGTTATAAATAGAACGTGCTGGAGGGACAGATTCATCACCCAGAGACTCCCTATGCTGTGGAACAAAATCCCGGTACATGTGAGGCAGAGCACCTCTCTGGCCTTGTTCAAGAGGAATCTTGACCAATGGATGGGAGATTGCAGATATATCCCAGGGATTACTTCAGTGTCACTGCTTGACAGAGGCACAGCAAAATGATAGGCATAGTTTTTATTCAAACTAAAGGGGTGGCGAAAGCCACATAACTATGGGCTAGGCTTATAAATGCCCTTGGGCAGATAGCCTAGTATGAACCTATGAACCTATGAACCTATGAACAGAAGGCAGCAACTGAACAATTTATGTAATGTTGCTTTGTTTATGTGAATGTATAACAACATATGTGATAAATGTAAGTCTGCCCATGTCATAAGTGATAATTCAATAAAGGTGTTTAAAAAATCATGGGTATCTTGAGGAGAAATGTTGTGCCTGCGCATTCAGCATTTTTTAAAAAAATAATTCCTTCTCCATGGCACAATTAAACAAGCACACAAAAGGCCAGAAACTTCATCATCAACACCTAAGAATATCTATATGATCAACAGTTATGATAGTTGTTAAACAGTAAAAAAAAAAAAAGCAGCAGAAATATTTATTTTTAAGTTGATGGATGAGAAAGACACCAATTGGAAAAAAGGGGCTGAAATTGGAATATAGGGACTCAGAGGCAGCCCCACAAAAAAGACACTATTAAAAGTAGGCAAAGAAAAAAAGGAGAATATGAAACAATTAAATGAGGTAGAGGACTTGGCTTAACCAAGTTGTTGAGATCCACCTTGGTTCATGATGCCAACAAATGAGATCTGAGGTAGCTATCGCCACTAGAATATTATGGGAGAAAAAAATCTTAAAGGGCCTTGAGCCTAGAGCACTAATGCTGTCAAGTTGGACCTAAGTGGCTCAATGGGCTAGATCAGGCTGAATGAATGAACAGAATCTAGGGTATGTTTGACTACAATATGCAAATGTAAATATGCAGCAGATATGCTTCCTTATACAATGAAACATTACAGGAAAATATATTAGGGTGTGGAAACAGAAATTGTATGCAGCTTTTCAGACTTGGAAGCAACACTCATTAATTTGAAAAGACAAAAATACTGGAGTGTTATTCTGAAGAGAGATTATTAATGGTTCTGCTACTGTTGCGCATGTATAAAACCTCTTGGGAACACCATCTGAATCAAAAAATTTGGAAGTATTTTACAAATGTGAAGAGAAGGCAGACAGCCGCAGTTTGCATAATGTGCTTGCTAGGACTGCTGGCGTAACCTCATCCTTTACAATTAACTGGGAATACCATCTGAATTAAAAAAAAAAAAGTTAGGACTCCATCCCATGGCTGTGAATGTAAAGTGTACAACTGTAGTTTACCCAGGTATGGCTGTTTTTTAGCATTTCAACAGGGGCTGCTCCACATCAGTATTTACAAAGTCACTGCGTCTGCTGCAATCCAGGATAATCGGTTCTGGATGATCACATTTGTAACCTACAGCTGTCTGCTATTACAGGGGCTAGGGTTCAATATAGGAGTAAGCTTATTACCCTAAGGAGTACCTCCAACATTGGAGAATATCTCTGCTTCCTCTTCTAGATGGAGCACTCCCTCCCTATAGTCTAATTCAGCAGACACACTGCCTCTATCTACGTTTGATCCAGATGGAGCTGCTACACTCTCTCAAAGTCATCAATAATTTTAGAACATTTTTTGGGGGGGGGGCATGGCTTGGATGGTAAGCTGAAAGCAGCAGAGTTCTTGAGCTCTGCAGTCTTCAGTTTTATCTGACAGGACCTTTTATTTAGTTTCACCAACAAAAACCTGAAGCTACTAAAATCAGATTCTGGAAGTCATAAGCCACAAGTTGGTGTAATTTTTAAGCCAAAACTTTCATATTTTCCTGTCAAATTTTCAAATAGAAGGGACACTGAAACCACATTCACAAAGGAAGATGAGCAGCTCCAAGTTTTCTCTGCAAGAAACTCCAGTGAAGAAAGAAATACAGGCAGTCCTTACTACAAGACAGACAAATTAAACTTAAAAATTGGACAATATAAAAGAAGATACCACCAGACAAATACAATTATTAAATGAAGTCCTTAAACAGCAAACTGCCCAGACTGCTGCTTTTGAAGATTCTGTAACAGATACAGACTACAGGTTAACAGAAAGAGAGAAAACAAAGCCTTTCTTCAAGAAAACACCAGACTCATTGAAAAGATAGACAACACTGAGAATAGAGCCAGGAGAAACAGAATCTATGGCATCCCCGAGCAGATGGAGGGGGACAATATGAATAATTTCCTGACTTTTTGTATTCCTAAAATCCTAAACCTACCTGAAGCACTATCCTTCAGGACAGAAATGGCACACGGGTCTTTAACTACAACTTCTGTATCCAGTAAAGACAGCCGTCCAAGATATATTATTGTAAAATGTATCTTCACTCAAGACAAAGACCTTGTTTTAAGAACTGCCTGATCCCTTGCTCCATTAAAAACTGGTGACCAAACTCAGGTTTGACAATGACTTTTCACCCCTTGTAATGTCCAAAAGAAAAGCATGTGCCTCTCTAATAAAATCATTACAAAGAAGGAAACAAAGCACAACTCATATCTCCAGCAAGAATAAGACTATCCCTGCCAGAAGGAAAGAATTTTGGAAGCTCTCGAAATAGCATCCATATTTGTCCAAAAAAAGAACCTTTTAAATCAACCTGAACCCATGGATTCTTCAATGAACTTAAAAAGATTAGCTTTAAAAAATGAGTGGACTATTAAAGAAAAAAAGAAACCCACAGAAAATGACTACATGTAACCTCACATTTCATGCAAGTTTTTGCTTCCTTCCTTCTAAATAATGCGGAATCATACACAGAAGGTAATGCAACGTTTTTTTCTCTCAACAATGCTAACTTTATAATTATACAATGACCCCCCATTAATATTCTAAAACGTGCACGCTGAATGGTCAGCATGCACGTTGTAAATCAGAGTTATAGTAATGGAAAAAGGTTCCGTCGCCCGGACTTTTTCCATTAGTATAACTCTTTTTTTAAAGCAATGGAGAACGCAAGATCTCTGTTGCTTTTTACACACTGTCTTGCTATGTTAAACGAGTTTAACATAGCGAGACAGCTTTAAAAAAAGTAACGGAGATCTTCCTATCTACGTTGCTTTTTTTAAAGGTGTCTCGCTATGTTAAATGGGTTTAACATAGCGAGACAGCTTTAAAAAAAGCAACGGAGATTCTCCTTTGCTATTTTTAAAGTTGTCTCGCTATGTTAAACTAGCGAGACAGTTTGTAAACAGTAACGGAGATCTTGCTTTCTCCACTGCTTTTGTCCACAGCTCTGATGTACTGCGTAAGCATATGCATGCGCAGTACATCAGAACTGCCGCAGAATACCAGACAGCTGTGGAAGGGCAGCAAGGAGGCATTATACAATGCCATTATTTAAGAAAAGTAATTATTTTTTTTCTTAAATAATGTCATTGTATAATAGCAATAACCCACTTCTGGGTGTGGGTAATGCTGGATTTACCCACGGTTGTCTTTGTTTGGCCACTCAGGCTTCACCCTCGTGACCAAACCACACCAGCATTACCCACACCCAGGCGTGGGTTATTGCTATAATAATATATAGTACTCAAAATTCAAGTAAATCAAAATCTTATCCAACTGCAAACTACTTTATACTTTTATCTCTTTATATATATATATATATATATATATATATATATATATATATATATGGCATAGCACTAGTGAAATGGTTTTATATATATATATATATATATATATATATATATATATATATATATATATATATATATATATGGCATAGCACTAGTGAAATGGTATAAAATCACTAACTCATGTCATATATTTATATACATTTCCATTATATCCTATACCTATTTCTTCATGTATGCGCCTTCCCTTTCTTAGTCCTAATGTCATAGTATTTAAACACTGCAGGAGAGAGAGAAATGCCTACTGTGTAACTTGTAAGTATTTAAAAAGAAAATGGTGATAGTGTATATATATTTACTACTTAACTGAACTTCTGCAATGCACTCCATTTAGCTAACATATCTTATAGCTGTGTATGGATGGTAATTTAGAGTCTTTATTTTAAATAGTCATCATTTTACAAGTTATGCTTAAAAGCTTCACTTCACTAGAAAATTCCTGCCTACTTACTTTTTTGATGAAATTTTGATAACTTTTGTGATAAGTTCGAGCTTCTAAAGGTTTCAGTTAGCTCCCAGACTCATGAGAAACAATCTGGGGTGTCTTTCAGGAAGTAGGCATGTCATTTGAACCGCTTCTCTTCACTGAACTCTAAGAGCCAATCAGATTCAAGACTGATCATTTGAACTGTGTTTGCATTCATTTATCAATTATTTTTATCTAAAACGTCTTATAAGCATATGCGTTACTGTAAATAGTGATTTATTTAATTTGAATTGCATTTATATTTAAATAAGAATCACAAATATCTTTCTGACAGTGACAATTTTAAATGCATCTTTTTTCCTGCCTGCTTTAATGACATTATAATCCTGTATTTACTCATAGTAACAAATTATTAGGATTAATCAATTTATCTTATTCTGCTTAGATAAAAAAAAAAATAAGAAACTGTATGCAGCTTCATGTTCTTCCTTTGTGCATACATAGTATATTAAATTGAATTTTTTCCTTTTGTATGTTTTTAATCCAGTCAACAAATGTAAAATATATTGTCCTGCAACTTTATTATCATGTGTGTCATGGAGCTTTTCTCCCCGGGCCCCTACTGAAAACGGACATATATCCAGTTAGACTAGCCCGGTCAACAAATGTAAAATAAAATAAATAAATAAATGTGCATGCAGTTTCCCTTCTGCTTGCTATTAACCTGCAGTAGCTAGGAATTTCCACTAGCCTGTCATAAGAGGGTTAGTTTGTGGCTTCTAGGAGAGATATAGTAAGTCAGTATTTAGTTTATCCATGCAGAAGGTTGTTAAAATATACAGTTTTATTGTTTTCAAATTTAGAGTTTCTAATTGCCCATAACAGTTTTAAAAATGTACTTGTCATAATAAATAAAGAAAAGCACTTTTCAATTTTACTTATAATAGCAGTCTCCATAAAATAATATTTAACATATCTATTAATGTCAATGGGTTGAACAACCTCGTGAAAAGGTAGTGCCAACAAATATTTAATGCTACATAAAGCAGATTTTGCATTAATTCAGGAATCTCACTTAATAACAGAATATCTAAACAGATTAACCTTTAAGGATTACAAGATTCTGGTAAATTCAAACTACAATGTCAAGAGAAGGTGTCCTAATTTTACACAGAAAACTAATGAGAATTCCAGAAATAGTTGACTCATACTCAAGCAATGATGGTATGCCTGCTTTAGTCATGCTAAAACTATATAAAAAGATGCACAATTTTGCAAACACCTACTGGATACTGGGTAGTGGGACTAAAACTGTGAAAAAACATTTAGACATCATAACATTAAAGTCTAAAGGTGAGTTACTATTAGCAGGTGATTTTAACTGTATCTTGTCCTCCACTGATGCTTCAAGATGTCCTCTGTTGCCAAGCACTTGAACTATACAAAAGACAGAAACCTGACATTGATCGTATAAAAATATTATCCCCCATGAAATATTCTCACTACTCTTACAGATTTGGCATGCAGACCAACATAGACAAAGTCTTTGTAACCAGTTCATTACTAGCCAAAATTGATAATGTAGTGCTGACATCATGCCCTATGTCTGACCACAATGCTATCACCTTCAATGTAACACTTAATACTGACCCCTTAAATGTCTGCCAAAGAATACCTGCTTATCTAGTAATAGAGTACAAAGATTTAAAGAATGGTTTCTAGAGGAAATAAAGCTTTACCCAGACATCAATAATAATGGACAGGTTTCAGAGATTATCCTAAAGGACACTTTAAAGATAGTCTTACATGGTAAAATCAAAAGTTGGTATATAAATAAAAGGAAAGAATGGGATAAAAAACTGGTAGACATACAAAAAAATTGATGAACTGAAACTAAAACTTGCAGCAAATGACAAATCTGCATTAGCCAACATATGTAAACTGAACAAGGAATATCAGGATATCATGCAGCATAAAATATCAATAAATCTGGAAAAAAATCAGATTACAATCCTACTAAATTAATCCCTACAGTATGCACAGTATTGCGATTAGATCGAAACATTTAAATGAAAAAACTCATATAAAAGAAATATACACTACAAATAATCAGACTATCAAAATTACAGATCTAAAAAATATAAGGCAGGATTCACGAAGGCTTGCACGGAGTCTAAGAGTAGTGTAAGACTCCATGCAGCCCTCGCGATCCAGGAACAGCCCGAAATTCTGTGTAAGAGACCAGCTAAAACGTCTCTTACACGGAGTGGGTGTGGATATGCTAATCACTTCACTTGCAGCCGAAAGGCATGCAAATGAGGTAGATTAGCGATCCACGAAGCCCAAACCAGCCCGTGTAAGAGCCGTTTTAGCTGCAGAAATGTACTCAGTTGACAACTGAGTACGTTTCTGCAAAAAACACAATGGAGCCATGTCAGCTCCAAATAAAGGGTGCATATGTGTCAGGCAGCATGCCAATGGCCAAATATGTGGCCATTGGCAAGGTACCCCGATGCAAATATGAGAAATAATTTTTTTTTTTCGGCGATCGCCAATGTTTAAACGCAGCACAGCCCCGCGCAAACGGGCTGCGCTATATAAAACATAAAAATGAAGGTTATAAACCCACAAATGTGGGTTTTATGCAATACATGGATTTACAATGCAGGGACCAGCAGACCAAAAGCAACATGGCCACCGTTTAGTGGTTGCTAAGGGGGGAAGCTGAGTCTAACACATGTAACTAAGCATTAGTAGGCAATCTGATGTAAATGAGTGTTAGGATACTGAATCCCACTATAACATAGCAAATGAGCACATTCTGAGTAGTGTAGGAGTTACATAAGGGGGAGGAACAGAGTAGGAGATAGGTGACATCACAGGGGGGAATGGCAGAAAGAAATGCAGTTCATTGGAGGTCAGTGTTACATGACAGATGTCAGATACATATCATGGAAAGAGGAGTGCCACAAGATAAGCATGGGAAAGTCAAGAAATGGAAGGTGTACACTGTTGCTTACACCAAAGTTTCTTGCTGGGCGTGCATGCGTACGTGTGAGCGCCATGGCGCGAGTAGGGCAGTGTGCACGCGTGTAAGGCAGACTGAGCATGTGGGAGCCTGTTGGCAGACTTGTAAGACTGTTTGCGCTGGTGTGCGCGTGTTTTAACCCGAATAAGAAGATTCTAAACCGTGTAAGCCTGTGTGCACGCGTGTAAGCCACTGTGAGCGTGTTTCTGCTGGTATGCGCGTTGCTCCCTCCTGAGGAAACAGAGAGGAAAAAGGAAGCAACAGAATTAGTAGGAAGCTAGCAGGGAATACTGCTGGAGCTAGCAGGTGAAAACAATTAGAAGCAGGCAATTACACAAGCAGAATAGTAGCCCAGACAAGCACTTAAAACTCTGCAAACAGCAGTGCAGGATGTTTCTCTCAAGAGACACTGCAAGACAGGAGTAAGCTATTAGAAGTGAAAACTGAAAAAGCTGAACTCAGAGCAGAAATGCTAGGGGCTGCCATAGCTGTCATAAGGAGATATAGGCTACTTGCTGAGGGTGGTGACAATGCAAATGGTGCCAGACAACCCACAGTGAGGAGACAGAGAAGAGTGTACAGGCTCAGGGTCACCTACCACAGGTTACATGAGCTGGAGATAGTGAAGCACTATAGAGTGGACAGAGACCTCCTGCAGCAAATTGTTGAGCTGTGCAGGCCACGCCTCACACACAGAACCAACAGAGGGGAACCCATCCCAGTGGAAACCAAGGTATGTGTTGGCCTAAGAATACTAGCAACAGGTACCTTCCAGAGACCAACTGGTGATATGATGGGGATATCACAGGCATCAGCCTCCAGGGTACTGCACCAGTTCCTGGATGCCATGTCAGCACATGTAGGTGATCATGTATATTTCCCCAATGCCCGTGAGGTATTGGCCAGCAATATGCGTCTCTTCCAGCAAATAGCGGAATACCCTGAGGTAGTGGGTGCAATAGACTGCACGCACATATGCATCAAAGCACCAGCTGATGAGTGGGGTAGGGCCTACATAAACCGCAAGGGCTTCCCCTCCATCAACTGCCAGGTCATGTGTGATGCCCAGGGCATAATAATAAATGTGTGTGCTGGCTGCCCTGGGAGCTACCATGATTCCCATATCTGGCATTTGACGCAGCTGTACCAGACATTTGCCAGTGGGGACATCCCACATGGACACCTAGTGGGGGATGCAGGTTATGCATTGGAGCCGTGGCTGATGACACCCATCAGAAACGCACACACACCTGAACAGGAACGCCATAATGAGGCACACGCACAAACACGTAATGTAATAGAGCATGTGTTTGGGCTGCTCAAGTCACGGTTCTGGTGTCTGGACACATCTGGTGGAACCTTGCAGTACTCACCAACTACATGTACCCAAATTGTCATGGTATGTGCTATGCTACATAATATGATCTTGCGAAAACAGCTGCAGCAGGATCAGCATAGGGCCGGGCCAAACAGCCCCCCACCATTGCCAAGGCGATCACAAGCAGAGCGTGACTCGGAGGAGGAACAACCTGAGCCTGCCCCAGTAGGCAGAAGGAGGCGTGCCCAGTATGCCCTGGCCTTGGCAAAGAGGCAACGCATAGCACATACACTGGCTCAGTAGGAACCCTGGGAATGATACCCCTGCTCTCAAACATGTACAGGGAGTGTAGTATGTGCATCCGACAGAGGCAGCCCTGCAGCACCACCTGAGGCATGAATGCCATGTGTTAAGCAATGTAACACCATGTAGTATATGCAAACTTGATCACCCTGACTAACATCCTACCCTCACCAAGCATGATGCCACAATATGACGATGAGATGATCAATTGCAATAATTGGCTGAAGTATTGCTGTTAGTCAAAGGGGATCCAATGTGTGCCAGCCTGGGATGACATGCTGAGCATGACATGATGCTCCACCTGCTAGGGGTGGCGTGCACCTATCAGTCCTGGCCATATGGGTACTGGCAAAAGCTGTTGTTACCCACAGCGTGCCTTGAATAGGTAAGGCTCAAAACACAAACCCACCTCCATAGGTATCACAAGGGATAACAATCTAGATGTAATGCTACCCAATGCCAGAAGTCTAAACAGCAAGATGCATGCAGTAAAAACTCCCCCAGTATGGAGAATGTTGATATCTGTCCTGTAACAGAAAACTGGGTCAAGGTTCACAACAGCACCCTAACACTACCAGGTTACACCTCATACTGTGCTGTACAGCCTCAAAACATGGAACAAGCTACAAAAGGAGGGTGACTAGCAATAATTGTCAAAGATAACCACACCCCCATGTTGGTACCACAACAAGAAGCAGCATGGACTAGCCATGGTCAAGTAACAGTGGCTAAAACTGCCTCCCAGTTTATAGCCTGCTACAGACTACCGTCCTAACACCAGGAACTGCACTTGGCCTATGTTGGAATACATGAATATATCAAGCCCTCCAAACCACATTATATTGGGTGACTGAAAATACCCAAACACAGACTGGGAGCATTATTCTAGCTCCAACACTGTAGGACAAAAGTGCCTAGAATCCATAAACCAAAATGCCCAGGAACAACATACCACTCCCACAAGAGGGGTAAGCATACTGGATGTGATAATCAGCAACATGGGTACTGGATGACAAGATGAGAAGTGTATCCCTCACTGGTAAGACCAGAACATAGAGTAATTACACCGGATATACACATCCTGACCACAGTCCCTGGCCAGAAAACCACAGTGAAAAACATGTGTAAAGCAAAAGTTGCACTCCTCCAAACTGATGTGGAATCCATTAAAGGCCCTGTGCAGGTGCAAAATATGGGCCACACCTCAGAACCTGTTATACAGGCATTCCATGAACACTGCCAAGAATGCATGGATTATGCAATCCCAAATAAAACCAAGACACAATGCCATACACACAGGCATCTGGCATGGTGGACTCCAGCCATTACCAAACCATGCAAGAGAATGAGGAAGCTACTACATGATAGAGCAAACATAAAAAGGGAAGTAACCACTGATCAGTAGTATGGCAATAAAATATGTCCACTCATACAATCCACTAAGGCCAGCTACAACAAGTTGAATCTGTGAATCTTGAGGCAATGTTACACCTGCCCCATGTACACAGACAACCCTCACCTCCCCCCAAGAAATACAAATATATGTGAGAGATGCAACCATTTATCCAAACCGGAGGCTGAGTTCTCACAACTCAGTACTGTCAAAACTAGTCAGGAGGAGAAGGTAACCACACACACCACAAACCCAGTCTCACATAGACCTATCACAACTGCAAACCAAAGACATAAACACAGAAAAACATTCCCGGAGGCCCTAATTACAAACACACCACATCAACAGAGGCTCCAAAGCAGACACTCAAGCAACCACTACCTCCAAACATAGCACATGCAACACATAGTACACAAAGCTGGTGTGCCAAACAGTCAAAGGCCAGAAGGAGAAACAACATGCCTGATACAGTTGTAATAGGTGACTCCATAGTCAGACACACTGCTGTCCCACTCACCAGACTGAACAAGGGAAAGGGTACAGTAAGCTGCCTGTAGGCTGCTACAATACGCCACATAACACAAGTACGCACGTCACCCCAAAGCAAGTAGAAATATGATGCAGTCATTGTCCATGCTGGTGTGAATGACCTGAGATGTACCTCCCCAGACTACATGAAAAGAGACATAGATGAGCTCTCCGATTATGTAGTCCAGGCCGGTATGACACTGACCGTGTGCAGCATCCTACCCTCACCAAGAATGATGCCACAGTACAAACACAGAATGATCAGCTTTAACAAGTGGCACAATTACTGGTGTCATTCCAAGGGGATCCAATGTCTGTCTGCTTGGGATGTCATGCTTGACAAGCCACACTGCTGTGCCAGGGATGGCTTGCACCTGTTACCCCTGGGCGTCTGGATATTGGATAAGGCTCTTGCCACCTCCATAGAGCCTTTCGTAGGCAAGGCTGAAAAGACTAACCCACCTCCCTAGAAAACATAAGTGGAAAGAAACATAAGGGTAATGCTGCCCAATGCCAGACATGTAAACCTCAACATGCATGCTCCCGAGGCCCTCCCCAGTATGGAGAACATCGATGTTCGTGCAGTGACAGAAACCTGCAGCAAGGCTCCTGACAGCACACCAGCACTACCAGGTTATACCTCATATCATGCGTTATGGCCCCAAAACCTGGACCAAAACATAAAAGGAGGGGGAGTATCCATATTCAGCACAGACACCCACACATCCAGGTAACTGACAATGCACAAAGCATCGGAGACCACCCATGTGCAACTAACCGTAGGCAAAACTGCTGTACATTCTGTAGCATGCTACAGACTACACTCTCACATACAGGAACCCCACTCAGCTGTCCTGAAGACACTGGACAGTATGAATGTCTCACCAAATACCAAACAAGGTACTCACAAATTACCACATAGGTGGTAATCCATTATGTATGGAAGGAGTAATCAGGGACCTAGGGACACAAGTGGACAGTAACCTGTCATGTGACACTCACATTGCCAACGTGGCTAGGAAGACTGTCTATATTGGACACCGTATCATGAAAGGATTCACATCTACGTCAACAGAGGTCATTGTGCCCCTATACTGTTCTCTTATCAGACCCATAATCTAGTACAATGCCTCATTTGGGATGTACCTTACCCGACACCTGCAGCAGTTAGAAAGACCTCAAAGGTACCTCACCAAGAGGATAAAGGGTCTCAAATATTTGTCATATGCTGCCTGGCTGTAGACACCCCAGCTGTATGCAGTCACATACTGCCTATGCAGAGGTGTTGCATGCCTGTTGTACAAGGCCATGTCCAACACAGGAGTAATGGACATGCTCCACCCCAGAAAACCCAAATCCATCGGAGCTGTGAGAGTGAGAGATGTCAACCTCAGCACATAATGAAATAGGATGTGCTGGAGGGACAGATACATAACCCAGAGGCTCCCTACACCCTGGAATGGAATCCCACTCCATGTTAGGCAGAGCCCCTCACTGACTCTCATCAACAGGAATCTTGCCAAGTGGATGGATGATCGTAGATGTACACTGGGGGTCTTCACTGTGTCACATCCAGACAGAGGCACAGTAAAGTAAATCATAAATGGCCATAATATTCACATAGCAAGGGGTGGTGAAAGCCACACACACTCTGGCTAGGCTTAGAAAGGCCCTAGGGCAGATAGCCTAGTATGAACCTATGAAGATACAAATTGTACAGGACACTAAGGATAATCACAAGGCTTTCTTAACTGATGGTAGGAACCTTGTTGGGAATTCACAGATATGCTCTGAATCACTCAAATATTACAAACAACATACCAAACACACACACATATTGCCAACATCCAACCTGACAGGTGCAGTGCAACCCCCCCCCCCAAAAAAAAAAAATGCAAAATATCTATCCCAGCAGAGTGCTGGCCCCCTGACACTGCAGATGCTGAGGTAACAGCCAGCATCTACAAAGCAAAACACACAGCATCAATGGTATGAGATGGTGTCCTGGGCTGAGTCAAACACGGACTCCCAAGAAGAATGGAATGCCAAATAACACTACTGCTCATTGTCAGCCTTACCGCAGGATATGTACACAAAGAGCAGTGTACAACAGTGGTCCTTCTCCACAAAGGTGTTGCCTGAATGGATACTGCAAACTACCACCCCAGAATGCTGACAAGCTTGGTCTGCAAAGCTATGGAAAGGATCAGCATGTACCTCAGACATAAAGATATTGGGGACCTAATGACACTGGACCCTACCCAGTGTGGCTTTCTTAAGTGCAGATCCTGCCCCTTAAACATGTTTGACTCATTTGAAACAGTCATTAAGGTCATTGATGAGGGGAATGTGGTCCACACAGCCTAGCTGGACCTTGCAAAAGGCTTCCATACAATACCCCACGTGTTCATTATAGATAAGCTCACCAGCTTATATATAAACCCCTATGTCAGTAGAGGGGTTGCAAACCAGACCAAGGACAGAACTGACATGGTCAGAAATGCTGCAGCCATGTCAGACTACAAACCAGATACAACTGGCATTCCACAAGGCTCGGTCCTGGGACCTCCCTTGTTTGGTATATATGTCCCATAGGTACAGGCCAACATGGAAGGACTGTGTCTGAACAAGTTTGCAGAGGACTACAAACTGGCCACCATATCTGGCCCTCCAGCTGACACAAGCATCCCACAAAAGGGCAACATAGAAACAGACAACTGTGCCATAGCCATGTCAGCAAGCTAATTGTAGAAAAGTGTATAGTCAACCCCTGTGGATATACAGTAAGTGCCCACCAATTACCACATAGGTGTTAACCCATTAAGTACTTAAGATGTAGTAAGAGACCTGGGGACACAAGTTGATAGATATCTAGCATTGGACAAGCATGTGGCTGTAGTGGTTACAGAAACATACCATATACCCACCTAATCATGAAGGTAGTGAGATCTAGATCAGGGGAGGTCATTGTGGCTCTGCAGTCATCCTTCATCAGCGTCACAATTGACTACACTGGCCCCTGTGGGATGTACCTCAGCAGACACCTCCATCAACTGGAAAGACCCCAAAAGTACCTCACCAGGAGTATCAAAGAGCTTGAACAGATGCCATGTGTTGCCTGATTAAACAAACTGCAGCTCCACACACTGCCATACTGCCTGCCCAGAGGCAAGCTGTGCCTGATGTATAAAGCCATGTCCAAGCTGGAATCAATGAACATGCTGCACCTTGTACAATCTGAATGGCAGTGAGCTATGCACATGAGAGACCTGAACCCCAGCACTGACATACATAGGACAAGCTATACTGAATGATCCATAACACAGAAGCCACCCCCACTCTTGAGTAAACTCCCAGTACAGGTTAGCCAGAGAGTCACCCATAGACTCTCCTCAAGAGGAATCTTGATGAGTGGATGGGAGATGGTAGGTTTACCCTGGGTATCATTGTTATGTCACAGGTAGACAGAGGCACAGTATACTAACCATGACATATGTCATGGCAAACTCCAGTTACAATGTGTGTCGAAGGACAAACACACTCTCTGACTAGCATTAGAAATGGCCTAGGGCACATCGCTAGTGTTTGCCAATGTCCACCTATGTTGTGGAATACACTACCAATGTTGGACAAGCCTGGTTTAAGTAGTCCATATCTGAACATAATGCAACATGGTCATATGTGCACAACTGGCCCCTAAACAGTCTGTTGTGCTCACTATGAAAATTTAAAGCAGTGATAGGACTAAAGCCCAGGATACTGTCCACCACAGTGAAAGTACTGAACCAGTACACTATATGGTACTACAGTGTTAGGTCAGTATGAAAGGATGTTGACAACTGTATGCAAAGTATTCCATGCAAACCCTGCAAGCACAGTATAATCCCTGTTGTGTTCAGACACAAAGCAGTTGGCCAGTAAGTACACAACATGACACCACCCAACACACAACCATAAACGTGAGATATTGTTGAAGTTCACACTCATCCACATATGTGGTGGACTGCAGAGTTCAACATATGGAAAGCTCACACTGGGCATGCTCGCACCTTTGATAAATGAGACATATGTCAGACAACATGCCATGGAAAGGCTGAACTGGGCATGCTCACACATACAGGCCATATCTCAGTTTAGCAGTTGGCCACACATATCTGGTATTTGTACATGTCATTCCAGGAACCAACCACATTACAGCAATCTGCCCAGTGCACACAGTTAAATGACTACAGAGACATAAGTGATATAGTGGATCCCCCTCATATTCAAACATCTTCCACAGATACACATGTTGTTCATAGAAACAGGGAATGCTATGGCAATAAAGACCTGCAAACAACCTATCAGCAACAAATATTGTGCATCTGACAATTAAACATATGGGTGTAGAGGTCAATACTAGGCTGTTTGCCCTAGGAAATGAAAGCTTAGCCAGAGTGTGCTTGGCGTCTGCATCCCCAGTACAGTAGGCTACTGTGCCACTGTAAAGTAGGTCACATAAGGCACCGTTTGAGGCTAGTGTGCTGTGCCTCTGTCAAGCAGGGACACAGTGGAGATCCCAGGGGTTGAATTTGCTATGCCACATCCATGTTGTTGGTGTGTGCTGGAAGAGGGTTGGTGAGGACCTCTAACAGTAAGTGGGCATCAATAACAGACTGAGGGGAGCCTTATCTGCAGTGTCTGGACAATTTCACTGTCAACACGTTGTCGTGATGATTATGAGGGATTGAAGTGTCATGCCAGTACTGTTCAGAGATGTCCTCCCTCTGTGGGCAACTGCTCTGCAATGTATTAGCTCACTCCGTCTGTTGGACAGCTCATATATGGCTGGTGTACACCTGACAGGGTGTCCTGTTGTGGAGGAGTCATGGGTATATTTGGGATAGCATGATCAATGCAAACCTTCCACATGCTCATAGAATGCAAATGTCAAGGATTATGCAGAGTGGCCTGTATACTCCCCCAGCATGGGTCCTTTGAAGTCTTCCACCCCAGTCTTCACAAGTGCAAAGTCTGCTTTTGATAAATACACTTTGTTTGCAGTGACAACCTTGCCTGGGGGTGGGGATGGGATATGGATGCCCAGGGAAAGGTGGGCATGGTCAGATATCAACAATGGTGGTCTACCTCTGGCATGGAACAGTGAGTACCCATGTTGCAGATGGCCAGGTGCAATATGTATTCCCCCTTGTGGCTGTGGTGAGTGGTCCTGCCATAGCACATGGACTCAAATTGTAGTGGCTGTAGGGTAATGTTGTAGAGGCCTGAGTAGTTCCCACAGACAATATACCTGTACCTGACGTTAACAACTGGAATGGTGCATGTGAACACCTTCATATCTTGGCACTGTTCCCAGGGAAGCAAAGTGTGTGCCCCGGATGTGGGAGGGGTGGTCTGAACTGGTTGTGTTGTGTGTTACAGGTCCTGTGGTCACGAAGCATGGTATAAAACATAACCTGCCAGTGCTGATGTGCATATCTGACCCTGAAGTAGGGGGCTGCAAATGCATATATATGCTATCCCCCACCTGACAGGTAGTAATAAATGTACATACCTCTGTATAAATAATGATGTCAGCACCCTATAAATACTGCAGGTGCAGAACAGATGCCCAGTAATTCGGATAGTGCGCTCTGCTAATGCGTCTCCCTCAAGTGTCATAATATCGTTAGGTAGGGGTTTGAATCCTGCAAATGCTCAGGTGTGTGTGTGTGTGTGTGTGTGTGTGT
The DNA here is from genome assembly GCF_019279795.1 of Protopterus annectens. Taxonomy (NCBI): domain Eukaryota; kingdom Metazoa; phylum Chordata; order Ceratodontiformes; family Protopteridae; genus Protopterus; species Protopterus annectens. The sequence goes on from NC_056743.1 coordinate 445,318,864, forward strand.
GTGTGTGTGTGTGTGTGTGGGGTTGGTGTGTGTGCAATTCTGTGTGAGAGAAATGTCCCTTTTGGCAACTAGGACAACACACTACAGGATGCACATTCCCCTTTCTAAATACTGATGATGTCAGCACCCTATAAGTACAGCAGGAGAAGGGAAACCTCCTAGTAATGCGAATAGCGCGCTCCGCTAATGCGTCCGTCTTGAGTGTCATAACATAGTTAGGTAGGGGTTTGAATCCTGCAAATAGCAAGTGTGCGTGTTTGGGTGAGGGGGGTTAGTGTGTGTGCAATTCTGTGTGAGGGAAATGTCCCTTTTGGCAACTAGGAGAACACACTACAAGATGCACATTCCCCTTTCTAAACACCGATGATGTCAGCACCCTATAAGTACAGCAGGAGAAGGGAAACCTCCCAGTAATGCGAATAGCGCACTCCGCTAATGCGTCCGTCTTGAGTGTCATAACATAGTTAGGTAGGGGTTTGAATCCTGCAAATGGCAAGTGTGTGTGTTTGGGTGAGGGGGTTTAGTGTGTGTGCAATTCTGTGTGAGGGAAATGTCCCTTTTGGCAACTAGGAGAACACACTACAGGATGCACATTCCCCTTTCTAAACACTGATGATGTCAGCAGCCTATAAGTACAGCAGGAGAAGGGAAACCTCCCAGTAATGCGAATAGCGTGCTCCGCTAATGCGTCCGTCTTGAGTTTCATAACATAGTTAGGTAGGGGTTTGAATCCTGCAAATGGCAAGTGTGTGTGTGTGTGTGGGGGTTGAAGTAGGGTGTGTGCAATTACATGTGTGAGAGAACTGACCCTTTTGGCAACCAGTACAACACACCAGCTGCTGCATATTCCAATCTCTACACAGAGATGATGTCAGCACCCTACAAGTACAGCAGAAGAGGGCAAATCACCCAGTAATGCAAATAGCACGCTCTGCTACTGCGTCTCTCACTACTGTCATAGCACAGTTAGTTATGGCTTTGAATTCCACACATGCCACGTGTGTTTTTGTCACACAGAATGCCCATGTGTGTGGGTTGTTGTTCACAATAATGCATGATATCGATTAAACCAGTAATGGCAATAGACATAGATGATGTATGTGTGTGCCAAATACACATATGTACCTGTGACCTTCAATAGTTCCCATGTCTGACGCCTGCCACATGTGAATACATGGTATTTGCACTGGATAACATTATGACTGTGGTCTTCTGTGCGGGTGCTGCATGTGGTATGTGTATATACAGTGTGAGTTGTATATGGTATCATCCTAGCAGCGAGGGATACACATCTGGTCTGGGGCATATAGTCTACATGTTGTTGATGAACAGGTGCTGCATGTTTTCACCTGTTGTGGGAGTGGTAACAAGTTGTTCCATAGCAATGCAGTGACTACATGCTAGGAACCTTTCAACTAGGGTGTTGTAGCTACAGTAATTCATCAGCATTCAGTAATACTTCAGCATTCTTGGTGAGGGTATGATGCCAACCAAGGTCAGGGTCATACCAGCCTGTGCCACATGCTCAGAGAGCCCTTCTATGTTCCCTATCATGTAGTCCAGGGAGGTACATCACAGGTCAGCCATAGTGGCATGGACAATGACTGAGTCATATGTGTCCATGCCTCTGACTGACCTGTATGCTTGTGTTATGTGGTGGACCATAGTGCCCCACGGGCATATCACTGTGACCTTCACCTCGTCCAGCCTGGTGAGCGGGACCTCACTGTACTGGACAATAAAGGTACATAACACAACTGTAGCAGGTGTGTTGTCTAGCCATACAGGCTGCGACTGTTTGGCACACAGGATTTGTGTGCTATGTGTTGCACGTGCTGTGTTCCGGCTTAATGTATGCTTGTGTGCCAGCTGCAGAGGTGTCTGCTGCTCAGGCAGGATGCTATTCTGAGGCTCCACGAATGCCCCAGTGTGTTCATGTGTTTGGATTGCTGTCAGTGTAGGTCTACATCAGACTGGTATTGTAGTCACTGTAGTATTTCATGCCACCTGACAGGTTATGCCAGTACTGGGTTCAGAGTGCTTAGTCCCCAGTTTGGCTATGTGGTTGCATCTCATACATGTGTTGTACGTCCATGTGTAGGGGAGAGGGTTGACTGTGTACATGTGGCAGCTGTGACATTGCCACATGACTCACATATTCCACAACTGTACCATAGAGGTGACTGACAAGTGACTTTTGCACATGCTACCATAGTATTGTGATTGCCATGGTGATTAACAGCACATTGGGCCAATGGGGAACAAGGTACAGAAGGTGAGTATGTGAGGGTGTAGTGCCTGTGATTAGTTAGCACTGGCATATATGATTGCTCACGTGGTCAAATGCCAGGAAAGTCATATGCAATGTGTCACAGGCAACGTACATGCGAACAGGACAAACAGTGACGTTCTGTCAAGTGAGACATGGACATACATATAGTACGCTATGCAGATGTCACTAGTAGTCCACAAAAGCTCTGTAAATCTGCATTGCAGGTGGGATCAGTGTTCCAGGGTAACTGCAAGCAAACATGCATGCAAACAAAGCTACAGTAAGCAGGGCTGCATGTAGTCCATTGTACAACAAACAAGCTGTACCACTTCCAGTAGGTCACAGTGCAAATATGTAGGCACTATACACATGTACATGGAAATACACAGGTCAGATGGCCAGGGACCAGTCTCAGTGCACACTAGTGTACAGACCATGTACCGTCAGGATGTACAATAACCGGATGGAAACCCAGGTGCTCATACCTGCAGTAATACACATGTCAAATAGACAGTGAGCCTTCACTCAGTGGTTCCATACTTAGTAGGATATATGCTACCTGTCCTGCCACCACAGTATCCCTGACATTTATGGGGACTCTCCCTCCTGTGAAAGTTAGTTTTGTGTGTTGGGGCTGTCTAGCATGGTATGAGATGTGAGCTTGCAGTGCTAGGGTGCTCCTGTGTGTCCTGTACCAGTCATGTAGTACTGCACACATATTAACATCCTCAAACATCCGCATTGCAGAGTCCAGTGTGGGCAACATGCCACTTTCAGTTTACATGTCCATCATTGCGTATCAATACTTTCATTACCTTATCCCCTGTGCTACCTATGTATGTGGCCTTTTGTTGACATCCTTACCACCAGTATGCAAACATGTGCAGATGATACACTATGGTACTTACCATGGGTGTAGAAAACAGTACAAGACAATCATACCCTTACTGCATCAGGCATGCTGGGATATACCCACAATTATATCAGCACACAGTACTGTTAACAACATGATAATATTACTACACGCCTATGTAGTCACCCTGTGCATCAGCAACATGTTAACCTGTACCTGCACTGATGTTACAGATTGCAGGAGGTGGCACAGTTTCATCATATGCACAGGGTGTGAACTTGGTATGCCTGAGTCTGCCACTGATACCACCAATTGACATGTATGTGTATGTGTGTTGGTGAGGGACAGCAGTACAAGGTGGGGCAATGTTGATGCAGTGTGTGCGTGTATGCGGTAGCCCTAGGTGTTGTCAATTCGCATGTGTGTATGGATGCACATAGTTCCACCTCATGGCTGCCATATACTGGTGTTTGTGGACAGCCACAGACTGTACCTGCCAGGTCATACAGATCAGTGTCTCTGGCCACGTACACTGTACCTGTGCCTTGCAGGGGTGCTATGGACCGTATCCGGTACCAATCCAGACTGGGTACTGTCATCAGAAGCAGGTGTTCGTTGACTGGACACAGATCCCTGTTGGGCCTGTCCAGAGCCACGTGCATGTGGTCTCCTGGGGCGGTCTGATGACAGCACAGACCCAGCATTGCTGGGGCTGCTGCTGGCACTATGGGGGCGGTCGCGTCCCTGCTGTCATTCGCGACGACTGCCAGCTGCTGCTGTTGCTGACATACGCCCACGTTGACGCCTCAACCGTCCACCATTGCCCTGGCTCATGGACATGTAGTTGTGGAACTGATCTAATATGTCCCCACAATGTCTGTCTATGACATCGGTGAAATTACGGATGGCAGCCGCAATGTCACGCATACTGTCAGTCATGGCTGTGCGACATGCTGTCAGCTCCCTCAGACCCTGTCTGGTGTACCGTTCTGTACGTGACTGTGCCTGCATGACAGCCCGAAACATAGCTGAGGTTGTAAGACCTCTGTGGGCACGTCTGACAGGGGCAGTACGCCCATGGATGCTCCCACGAGAACCCCTGGACATCTGTCTGTGTGGTATCATCTCAGGGCCATGCCCATGGCTGCTGTGTGGGGAAGCATGTGCCACAGATACCACATTACCCTGGTCAATGCCCACTGTATCCTGTCCATCACCTAGGGACATTGGTGACAAAGGGTGTATTGGCAGGATGACTGTGCGCATTGATGGGGTTGACAGATGTGTACTGTCAATTGGCTGACCAATGACGGAACCTGGCACACCTTCCTGTGCCATTACACAGATGTCATCATTATCAGTACCCGTGGCACCTGATTCAGGTTCCCTGCTGCATGACACCAGATCCGCACCAGAACCTGTGGGAGAGAAACAGGAAACACAGTTTACAATGTCTACACAATGTTACCAGTGATGCACAGGTGCACACGTGCACACAGTTGCACACTACTCAGTATGCGAGATATCAACACACAGACACAGACACACCTGCATGCATACACAGAGCACTACTAAGTGAGCCTAATATTACTATTACTATCAAGACTATTAAAGGTATTGTTAATACACACTCACCAGCATGGATAGGCTGCATTGCTGTTACACCAGAGGGACCTGCAGAAGTGAGGAAATTAATGTCAGTGGGCACAACTGTGCCATTGTTACTGAGTATGATACAGGTCAGTAGTACAACAGTTGCCTTTCACAGGTCAGCTGCTGATATTGAGAATATCACACTTGCACATTAAATACTATGATGACAGCTACAAACCAAGGACACACCTCACACATGCATTAACTACCAGTGTACACAACAGTCAACTATACATATGGCATATTACCTGCTCGTAGTCTTGGTGCTGTGTGGCTCCAGCCTCCATCATAATGCAGGTCTGCTGCTGCTGCTGTTGTTGGTGGGCAGGAGCCACAACACTTATGAGTAGTCCCTCCAGTCTGGTGAGTGGGGGATGTGTAGCCACCCCACCACCTGTGGCAACCTGTTGCCTGTGGATATCCGACGCACGCTGACGGACATTTCTGATTAAATCACTGCAGTGATGTCATACCTGCTCATATGTCCTATTATGCGTGCCTATGTCATTCACCCGACGGACCAGGTCTTGCCACAGTGCAGCCCTCTCCTGCTGATTCTGGCTGGTGCGGGAAAAGAGTATTGCATAATCACGCACCAGTCTCTGGTGTATTTCCTCATCCTCAGCTGCAGAGTACGCTGGATTGCGCTGGTGAGCCATGGTCCTGAAAAAGGAAATAACATGATATCAGCAAAATATGTCAGCAGAATTTGGCGCACATACTACACATGCTACTCGACTGTTGTGATACAACATATCTCACATATATAGCACCTGTCTGTCTATTGGTGGATACACATGTAAATGGCCAGGTATCAGTGCTCAGCCAACAACTGTGCAACAGTACCTGGCACACTCCATACGACATACTACCAAACCCCAGCAGTCAGAACACTGATTCAGGTCCAAAGCACATCCTCACTCTGGGGGTTTGTATTGAGGTACTGTATGGGGTACATCATCAACGACTGTGATCTGACCACAGACTAATTGCCCTGGATATACATATCCCACCTCCACCACCAGCACAAAAGACTACAGTGAATAACATTTCAAATGCAAACTTTACACTTCGTAACACTGAGATGGTATCCTTTAAGCCCACTGGGCCAGTGGAAGACACAACCCACAATGCTGACTCCTTCACAAATGATTTCTACGGACATCTCCGAGAATGCATGGATCAAGCAATCCCATATAAGACCAAGACACTCTCCACAAAGGGAAAGCATCCTGTCTGGTGGACCCCAGCCATAGACAGATTGTATAACAAAAGATGGAAGCTACTGCAAGACAGAGCATAATTCCATAAAGGGAAGGCATGTCTGATCAGCACTAGTAAAGAGCTATTTTCTGTCATACAAACATCCATGGGCAACTTTGAGGGGGAAATCACCGGGGACACTACAGATAACAAGGCCTTTTTCAGTTATGTTAGAAACCTGGTCAGAAACCCTCCAATATGCTCATAGTTAGTACACAACAACAAATAATTCACTGAACCCACAGATATTGGCAACATTGTGGCAGACAGGTTCAGTGCAAGTTTCCCCCCTCCCTCTCCCCCAAACTAAGACATACTTATCCCAGCTGAATGTAACCTCCCTGTCATCACAGATGTCCAGGTGAGAGCCACCCTCAGAAAAGCAGAAAACACAGCATCAGTGGGACCTGATGGTATCCCCGGTTGCATGCTACATGAACTCCAAGAGGAGCTAAACACACATATAGAAGTGCTATGTAACACTAGCCTGACTACAGGATATGTACCTGTACACTGGCGTACAGCAGCAGTGGTTCCACTCCACGAAGGAGGCACCTCTACATACCAATACAATACAACACAATACAATACATTACATTACAATACAATACAATACAATACAATACAATATGCTATTGCCCCTGGGAATACAGCAGCATACTGTTCTGCTACCCTGACCATTTTGACACATGTGATGTGATGGTACCTGCTCCTGTCAAACAGTTACACAGGGTGACTCATATGGCATATTACCTATCTGACTAACATTTAGCAGGGGTATGTGTGACATGTACTCATGGGGAGTCTTGCTTCTTAACGCTGTGTGGTTTATTGCAGGGTATGTCTTCTCTGTGGGTAGGAACCTGTACCTCCGCCATGTGCTCTCTACTGTGGTGTCAAGGACGACACACAGCAGTCATTTAGGTTCTGGATGGTGTGAGGTGTTACTATGGTTGTTGGACATTTGTCATGGGTGTGACTTAAGTATGTAAATCCAGGAGTGGTAACCTCTATGTGGGTAGTATGTGTGTACTCTGTGGTGTTGTCAGTCACTGTGCATTGGTAATGTGTTTGAGTGCATTGTGACAGTGTTGTACATGTCACTGTGTCCTTCTCCATATCTGTAGCTGTCATGTGAGGTACATACCATGGCAGCCATTGTGTGGTGTGGAGGGGTACACTGACCTACATGTCCATAGCTGACACACCATGTCTGCTGACACATACCATGTGCAGGTATTCCAGGAATAGTGTGCCACTGTGACTACCATTGGGGGGACTATTGTACACATTTATGACCCTGTTCACCCCTGACACATGCAGTGGTGGGCAGCCAATCACATATCTGGTGGTTACTGGTGTAGGTGATTTGAAATGGGGTATGTACTCCAGTTTCGACACTGGTGTTCACTCCATGCCTTTGTCACCAGGCACCTGTTGCAATACATCTGTACACATGTGCCTCACTCAGAATATATATACATCTCTCTCTCTATATGTATGTATATATATATATATATATATATATATATATATATATATGTCTGTATACATATACACATATATATATATATCGATGTACATATATTGCTATAGATATGGAGGGGGGGTGTGACAGAGAGGGGGTCAGAGTGACAGAGGGGGTGGGACAAGGGGAGTGTGATATCGTCATATACAGTCATATCTGTAGATAGTCAGATCTGTCTATATATATGTATCTACATATATCTACATCTGTATGTGTGTATTACATATATATGTTTCTACATATTCTATCTATCTACATCTGTCTATGTATTCCTACATCCCTCTCTATGTATGTATACATACATGCATATATATATATATATATATATATATATATATATATATATATATATATATATACACACACATACGTATCCATATGATAGATAGGTATATCAACATGTTTGTTTACAAAACTGTATACACACACTAACATACTGCTAAACATACATAACTGTGAAACCTACTTTGTACATTGCACTACAACCTACATTCAATCTACATTGATATGTGCACATAGATGCCCTCACATACATATGTATGTACAGCCTTCACTGATAGTTGCTGTATGTCCCCTGCCCTATGCACATCTTCATATACATATGGATACAGACCAATGACACATATGGAGGGTTCACAGTATGTAGACTTTTAGAGTATTACTTTACATTACCTGTGTTTGTCACAGCTGCTTGTGTTGCCGTTTGGTTTGGCGTCCTGCTGCTGCTCCAGTTGGTAGATGTCAGCTTTCGAGTGGGTTTTGATGAGTGCTTTTGTTTGTGTATGTTTTTTTTTCTCTCTCTCTCCCCCCCTACCTCCAGAGGGTGCAATGAAAGTATTGCATGTGTGGACTGGGAGTACAGCATGCTTTTGTAGGTATCTGCATATGTCCATGTGATGGCCTCTGCACCAATTGTTAGCCAGCATTTGCTAATTGCATGCAGCCAGTTGTGTACTGATTGCAGTTCTCACTGTGATTCCAGGACAGTGCTATAAAAAGGTATGTGAGATAGGCGTAGCCCTTTCAGAGTTTAAGGGCAGGGACCATGCTGGTATGCTGTGGACACTGTTCTGTGAGTGTAAAGGTTAGTATCTCTCTCATATTTCTGGTTGTGTTGTAGATTAACATTTCTCCATTAATTTCTCCAGTTTCCTGTACTAAGTGTGTATGTACACTGACACCTAAGACTACTACTACTGTTAATGTGGGTGTGTGTGCTTTCCTGTGGGACATGTGGTGTAACTGGTATATAGCAGTGGCTCTTGCACTTTGTTGCTATGGCTTCAATATTTGCCCTTTACATTCACTACTTGTATGCCTGCTAGGTGTCTTGACTGTAGTGTGTTGCTGTGGCTTTCCTATTTTCCATGTACATTCACACTTTGGAATGCTTGCTATATCTGCTAGGGTGTTACTGCATGCAGTGTGGTCTGGCCATGGTGTGGGCCTTGACATCTATTAGGGTATTTGAGTATGCTGCTGAGCAGGCCCCAGAGACTCTCAGGTGCATCTTTTATCTGCCTCATGGAATGGTACATATCAGTGGGGTACACCCATTAAATTGCCTGGTATTCTGCAGTTGTGACTGTGGGTTAGCATGAGCATATGTATTACTACACTATTTCCGACGTGCAAGTGGTGCATACTTTCAGTACTTCATAGTTACCATTACATGTGTTGTAACACCTTTCTGCCTACTGTTTGTACATTTCACAGGGAGTCTGTGGGCCATCCCCGTAACTCAGTCACTGTTGCTATGTCTAGGTTCTTAACTATTCAAATATGGCAGTGTCAGACCTCTCAAGTGTACAGATATTTGCAGGATGTCCACATTTTTGCCTCATATTTTGGTCCATATCTCATAAACAGCTTTTTCTGGCAAATCACTCTGGGCTCAAGTCAGACTATAGTGACAAACATTTCAGTTTCAGACTTCATACCCTTCCAAACATCCAACATAATGCAAAACCTGTTACTCTCTCAACTGTCTAAGTTTGTTGGAGCAATATTTGGAACGTGTCCCTGTTTTTGGGCCTTTGCTCCACATTTTTTATTACTTAGTCCGGATGTGTTGCTGTAAGAGGTTGTGGGGTATGGGCAGTGATTATCCTGCTGTGAGTATGTGTGTGGCTTGCAAGGTGCTACAGTGACATTATTACCTACTAGCTACCAACTAGCATGGCTGTTTCTGTTCTTACACTACTATTATAGAAATCCACTACATTTGACAGTAAATATACATGACATGCTTTGTGTACTACACATCCTATATTCCCTTTACATTCATTCCTACTATTACATGATATATTTATTGTAGCACAATGTTCTTGTATAACAGTCATGGCTTAGTGGTAAGTCATGCAGACTACTGTTTCCAAGGTCCTGGGTTCGGGACTGACAGTGGGATTTTATTTTGCTTTTGAGCAGACTACAGGCCTTGTCATTCAGAGTGACTAAGGCACTTTTAAGCAGTTGTAACCGGGTTAGCGCTGGTTTGCGCGGAGCTCACGCATGCACACTGGCACATAGCTCTGCTCACACCCGCTTACAACTGCTTAAAAGTGCTTACTCTTGCGCACACCCGCGCTAATTTCTTTGAAAGAAATGAAAATGGGGAGACAGGAAAGTGGTGAAAAAGGGGTCACAAAGAGGGCAGGACAGTAGGGAAACAAGCTCGGGTTTTGCAGGAGGGATGTAGGTAAGGCCCATAGCTGCCCATTTCTTCATCAGCAACAGCTGTGCATATGTTTGTAATTTGGTGTGACATTTGAAACCTTCCACCCCTGAGAGAGGTGTAAGGACAACAATAATACTTGTTGTACAGCCAATTGTAATTGACAGTTTCCATGTCCAGCAGACATGTGTGCGAAATGGGCAGCTATGTATGGGGTGTAATTTTTTTGTGGGTACAGAGTGCCCTTTTTTTTTTCTTTTTTTTTTCAGGTGAGAGTGGTATTGTCAGGTACAGGAAGTCGGTATAGCTGGGGAGGTAGGTTGGGTAGGTTAACAGACAAGACAAACAAGACGCATACAGGGGCGGTGTATGACACATGTGGGGGGGTTACACAATTGACGGGGATGGATGTTTGGATATCTAGAGCCCATGAGCCCACAGATGGCAACAGTGGTACTGACATTCCCACCCATGGGCAGTTGCCACTGTGCCTTCACTGCCCAGGACGGGGCTGTGCTGGGGGCTGTGTAGGCCGGGCAGCAGGCATGCCCGTTAGTTGTGCTACCCGTGCCTCAAGCTGGCGTAGGGGCCCAAGAACAGCTTCCCGGATCTCCCTATGCACCACAGTCCGGACATTACGGAGGGTGAGTGGATGTTCTCCTCCGGCCACACTTGCAGAGGGGGGACGAGCCCCATCCCCTGCAGCGCTTCCACCTGCAGGTGGCACAGGGCCACCGGAGGAGGGTCCAGCCTGGGCACTACTGCCAGGTGCACTCGCCAGCTGAGGAGGGAGAGGTGGGTCCGCTGGAACCCGCCTTCCCTGTCACCCTATGTTTTGCATTATGTCATGACAGTTTGGGTTAGTAACATACAATACCATTCACAATTAGTTGTAACAGCATGCATTAGTATTCCCATTAACCAAACACCCAGATATTCAAACCATTGAACAGCAAGCATAACACATGCATATTTTGAACAGCAATACACAGTCCAACAACATGCAGGGTAGATTGATGGCAACAGGCCATCAGGTTTGGATGTATGAACAGGGCAGATGCATCAACGTACATGAAAATATGTATGAACGAACAGGACAAATGTCCAGGGGTGTTAATTGTGATTTCACATACCAATTTCACGTGGAATGGATTATATGTGGTTATAGGGTAGGGTGAAGAAAATTTAATTAACAACTTCAAATGCCAATACATATGCTGTACATTTCTAATAGCTGCAGATATATACACACTACAGTTCTGCCTGCAGTTTCCTATGTGATAACTACTTCAAGTTGGTGATAGGAATGTTACTGCTACATCAATATACATTTTCATTTTTATTCACACACATTCATATCTGGCTCTGTTCAGCTACATCATCCTGCTACATTTGCTTTATATAGCTATAGACAACTGTGGATGTTTGGTATTTCAGACAACCATACTATCTGCATATTGCAGACTGAGAGCAACATATCCAGATTTTGGGATACACATTCCAGCTGCGGTACCATTTTCAGCACATGTTAGTGTTTGATTCTGCCTGTCACATTCATTTCATTCTGTACTGACTGCAGTATACTTTATTCAGGAGTTAGTACTACTTTATTGGCGGATTCATAACTCTTTCTCACACTCTCTCACTTGTTTTATTTTTACAATTCAGGATGGTACTTAATTCTAGGCTTTATTGACATGTTTTACCTGTAGTTCTAACAATCCTTTCCAACAATCTCACTTCTGTCATGTTTCTGTATTTCAACAGGGATATATTTCACACACATGTTTTACTCAGCTTCTGCAGCTGTACTTTTCAGCCTGCTGCAGGTTATGTACTATTATATTACAGGTGGGACATCTTTATTTCAGACTTGTTTCATTTTTATGTTTGGATTACAGGCTGCATCACACTTTTGTAATCAAGCAATACTTGCAAACCCTCTTACACTGTCACTTGCACATTTTATTAATTAGTGACTACACTGCACTCTTTTGCTAACTGTCATACTTATGTATTTATTTACAGTTACAGGGAGAGAATTACTGACCTGCCTGGTGGTGCAACCGTGCCAACCTATTGCCATAGGATCTATGGTTCGCAGAACGGACACCTGCAGCTGTAATATAAATAAAGTAATATTGGAATACACATCTCCATAATATCAGCTAGGTTAATTTCTTACATAAATAATTACATGTAACTTACTCAGTAGTGGGGCGTTGGGCATTTGCCAGGCCTCCTGGATCCAACGGTTCAGTTGGTCCTGCTTCCGTCTCTTCAGGTCCGCATGGTGGTGACAGACCTGCTCACCAGTCCTTGGTATCCCTGTGGCATTGGTGAGATCATGAGCCAACTGGTCCCACAACTCAGCCCTATATGATCCCCACAGGACCTGGCCCTGCATGAGTTGGGCCTCATGATTGTGGACAAGGAGCCAAACCATATATTTGGACTCCTCAATGCCCCACCTCTGTGCTTGAAAGCAACTACCCTCACCTACACCTGACATTCTGGCTGCAAGTTGGTTCTACAATCGGTTATGCTGTGTGTTCCCGTCTATGGGGCTTATATATGCCGTTTTTCCCACACTTATCTGTGATTGGCCAATTTGGAATTGTATCAGCTTCACAAAACCTGCTTTGTCATGCTCCTCTTTCTATTCATTCCTATATATATGCTATTACTGCATTTCTAAGTGCAACTGTCATGGCTTAGTGGTTCAGTACCTTGACTATGGTGCATGGTATCCTGGGTTCGGACCTGACCACTGCTTTTTATATTTTATGACTGTCTACACAGGCTAGGAAGTGTGTCTGTGTAAAGGCAGTTTTGTTACAGCTTGCTCAACATTGCCCGTCGGTTAGCTTGTTGGCGCGGCGCGCAGCTCCGCGCAAACGGGGTACGCTGGTTTACACGTCATTTGGCTGTCAGCACACATATTACGCTCAGCTCAGCTATGGGAACACAGTTTCAGCGTGTTAAACCACTGCTCACCTACGGGCACTCATTTTACACCTGTTAAACCACTGCTCACCTACGGGCAGATGTACTCAACTTGTTAGACTGTAGCTCAGCTATAGGCACATCTGACATTTTTTTTTTTATCTCACATTTCTTCAAAATATATGGCCCATTTCATTACATTTTACATAAAATATAATTTTATATGTGTACATATATGTCAGGGACTTGTTTCGTGCTTATTTCACTAAAAATAAAAATTGATGTTGGGGGGGCTCGAATCATTACTGCCTGCTCTTCAGCCAACGTCTCTACCGCTATGCTATTGCTTCTTGGCTTACTTTGCATATTTAGTTCTTATATGCTTTTCCACTGACTGCTAACTGTAGCTAAGCTACGGGCATGCCTGTGCAAACGAGCGCACTCAAGGGCAAACATCTTTACAATTTAAAAAAAATTATAAGATGTTCATTTGTACATTTTATGTTCATAGTCTGTGGGGGCATGTGTTGTGTTTATTCACATTTACACGGGCTCTGTTGTGGGGGTTTACTTTCGGGACTTTTACTCTTCTGGGGGCATGTCCGTTTGCAGGGCTCGGCCTACGGACACGCCCCCTACTGTCTTCCACGGACCATGTTAGCCTTAGGTGTGATTCAGCATGCCCTCATGCATATGCATGACATGCTGACGTCACACAGTTTAACTGCAGCCTCCGTGTAAGCCTTGTAACTCTTACACGGAGGCTTCGTGAATCCTGCCCATATTGTTTTAAAAACCATTACAAGAATATTAATAACTCATTTACAAGTGATAAAAGTATAGACAACTTTCTTGTTAATAATATTCAAAAGAAGCTATCCAAACACAATATTACTAACACAGATAACCCTTTTCCTTTAAAGAATTAAAGGAACATATAAAAAAAATCTTGACAAAATAGGTACCAGGGATGGATGGTCTAATTCCAGAATTTTACAAACTCTTACCTGATAACATCTTGAAAATTTTACTCAATGCATTTCAAGAAGTTAAAACTACAGCAAACATCCCTCCATCATCTCTCCCATCTTAAAACTAACTAAAGAGCCTAACCTTTGCACATCATACAGGCCAATTTCTTTGCTTAACACTGAATACAAGATATTCATGTCTATCTTAGCAGACAGATTAAATAATATTCTTTCAATATTAATTCATGAAGACCAAACCAGGTTTATCAAAAATAGAAAGGTACAAGACAATGTAATTAGATTAATGTCCTTAATAGACTTGGCAAACAAGAAAAAAATGAGTTTTCTATTTTAAGCCTTGACATAGATAAAGCTTTCGACTCCCTAAGTTGGCCATATCTGTTTAAAGCTCTGCAAAAATACTATTTCTCCCTAAACTTTATGGGATTAAATAAAAACTATATGAAAAGTCCATAGTCTATGTAAAGATTGGATCTTATCTATCTAGACCATTTGAAATATTAAGAAGTACTAAACAGGGGTGGCCCCTCTCCTCATTACTCTTTGCACTGGCTATTGAGTCTTTTGCAAATTATGTTAGAAATAATGAGAGCGTTAAAGGATATAAAGTGTCAGACAAATTAACCCCCAAGATACAACTGTTTGATGATGATCTATTAATAACTTCTAATGATATTGAAAATTCAACAGATCACCTGTTACATAATATAGACTTCTTTGCAAACATCTCTCGTCTAAAATTCAATTACAACAAAACTCAGGCACTTCTAGTGAATAATAACGTTACTATGAAACTTAGATCAAAAACAGAGAAACTTGGGAGGTCGCACATTACATACCCAGGTATCATTACTGAATCTAATTATAAAAAAACTCATTTAATTACCAACAACTTACAAATTCAGTTACAAGACTAACTGACAGTTGGAACAGACTCATCTTCACATTTGAATACAGACTAACTTTAACCAAAATTATACTGTTACCTAAAATCTTATTCATTGGCCAAGCTCTAATAATTCTCCCACCTGTCAAAATTATTTTTTTTTATTTTTATTTATTTTACATTTGTTAACCGGGAAAGTCTGACTGGACACAGGTCCATTTTCAGAAAAGTAATATTTTATTACTCAACTTCTTTTGGTATCCCAAAAAAAAACAAGAATTTCTCTTCTCTGGCACACCACAAGCTGGGATGAAGGAGATACAGGGTTTCCAAATACTGATTTTTATCTAAAATCTGCATTTATTAACATAGTGTTGATTTGGAATACTACTTATACATCACAATGGAAATCAGTACATGAAACTACTTCTTAATAGTAATAGGACAGTGTTTGAACCATATATTTTAAATACATACAAACATCTTTATATGGATTTTAAAAATAGACATTCAGCGTGAAAGGTCAAAACTTCTAACACCTCTTACAAACCAAATACTGCTGTTTAAAAAGCTTATTTTTTCTAATCAATTAAGAATTTATTAATAATGTTTTCTATTGCCTACACAAATGAATGTTTGATATCTTTCGATACTCAGAAAATGTTAGAATTTAAGAAGGGTGATCTATTATATTGAAATCAATTTCTCTCAGCTAATAGGTTCTGAAGACTATTTGATCAGCAGATATAGTTTGGAAAATTGCAGTTGACTGGACATCCCAGCTTGTAAAGATTTTTATACATACTAAGCTTGTAGGCATAGAATATGAGTAACTTAAAAATCTTGTTTATCTCAAAAATTATTAATAGCTCATCCAAGAACACTTCATATATATCTGTTACTTATAAAATTATTTTAGCTAAACAAGTGGTTTCTTTTTGGAATTATTCAAGTGAAGTTAATAAACAAGTATTCTTAGAAAAAGATATAGTTGGTGAAGGAATCCACATCTTCCTTGTTGTGGAGTGGAGTGTATACACATGGAAATTTTTACATAAATGTTTTTTCACCCCACATAGACTAGCAATAATGTACAAAAAAGATTAAATGTAATGCTGGAGATGTGGACACCCTGATGCTGACTGGATACATATGGTTAATTGCAAAATAATTTCTCCATTTTGGTTAGACTTTAAATAGCTTTGAAAAGCTCTATGGAATGACAACTGTATAATTTCTGACTCTTATCCTTTTCAATGTTCCTGAGGTCATTCCTAAAAATCAAACATTTTTACTATGGTCTATTCTCTCCATAGCAAAGAAAATTGTTACTAAAAATTGAAAATCCCAATCTACTCCTGTCTTTAAAGTTGAGTTTATTCATCTTGTGAAATACATTTGTAAGAATGAGATTGCTACTATAAAAGCAAGTACTAACAACATAACTCATCATTTAATTGCTTGGACAAAAGCTGTGTAATCTGTTACAGAAATATTAAGTGTTATACGTATATTGCTTTTTTGTTATGGACATTGTATATAGTTTATGTTATTGTGTTATAAAATAAATAAAAACATTTTGGAAAAAAATGATTTTTAGAACAATTCTATCTGCTAGTAGGAAATCTGTGCAAAAATCTCTTCTCACTTCTTTCATCATGGAATTGCCTAATCATCTGCTAGTCTGTGCCAGTGCAGACTGACTCCCACTACCAGTTGAGCTGTGGTGCACTTCACTCCAACACCTCCACAGCTAACAGGGACACTATCCATCACACCTCTTTAAAGGAGTAGAAGACAATACAACTCAATATACCATTCAACCAGCCCTGCAGCTAGATCAATTAAAAGATATGGACCAACACTGGAGGTTTCTTGCCACAGTTACTACCACACTAAGCTAGAAATAGAACCACAATAACATCCATGGTTTCTTAAATGAATCCTAATACTGCATTCAAGCACCATCCCATCCATAGCTGGTGATCTTAACCATTACCATCTTTCATCTGGGACATATGCCCCCATCTCTCCACCCTACATATGGCTCTTCACTTAATCATGTGTAAAATTTACCCACAATCTAAACAGAATAAACAACTATTGTCCTGTTACTACTCACCAGGGATTCAATAACTTCACTATAATCTCTCACTTCAAATGTTCAAGATAAAAACAACTCATGTTACAATATACAATTCCTTTCTTAAAATCAAACCTTTTTACTATTTAATAATCCCTCTAAGAACAGTGCTTTTTATCTCATACTCTGTACAATTGTTTCTTCCTGTCATACTGTAAATATAAAGCTAGCATACCAGACAACCTCCCCCCTAAATCTGCAATACCCATTCATCACATTGCTTATATCTTACAACCCAGCAAAAACCATGCATACTCCCATCACCCCTGAATCCAGCAAAATAAACATGTTCATGTTTGTTTCTTTGCTTTTCTTCAACTATATTCATTATAGTAAAAACAACATTAGAAGTAATTTGAGATTGGAATAGTTGTCCTAGCTTTGTCTATTCAAGTTGCTTTGTGTCAACCTTTAGGCTTCCTTCTACTTTTCTCCTTACAAATACAAACTCAATCAGCACTATAATTAACCACCAGACGACTCACTTACCAGCATTAAATCATACTCTATCACATTTTTCAACTATTTAATTAACATAACTCTTTCCATCACACCACATCAGATATTAAAAATCTACCAAACATTTATTCCAGTTGGATAACCACCCCTCTACCTTCTCACATTTCACACAAACAGAAGGAATCCTCCACACCCATTCCACCCAAACATCTATGATTTACCCCTTTATTCTTCTTATCTGCACTTTTATTTAAATAAACTTTGACTCAACACCTCCCATATAGCAATCATCCTGTAAACATTACTCCCCATAACAACTGCTCTTCAAAAAGTAGGCAGTAAAAAATAAATTTGTGCAAACTGAATCCTCCTTCTCAACCCCAATAGAGACATTGTGGGCAAAACTGAATCCCAGGTTTATGTAAATATCCTCAACCTGAGTAACCATTTCCTCAACTACAATTAAATGCATGCCCAGAGATGAGAAAGGCGGCAGAACTCTTTCCTAATTAAAAACAACCTAACAGCATTATTCACAGTGCAAAGCTCAACCCCCATGACTCGGATCCACTACTGTGGCTAAATGAATTTAACCTCAGCAACTCCTTCAAAATACATTTGGTCCTGCACTATCACCCCCCCCCCCACACACACACACACACACACACACAGCAACTTCAGTGCATTTAAACTCTTAATTAACCAAATTATAATGCACATGAAACAGCATATTTTATTTAAGGAATTGAATCTTCTTCAAAGTCCTCTCCAAATAATAATACAAGACAATTTAACCAGCTAAGGACTCACACAACTAGTTGAAGAGCACATTAGACCCTATTTTAAATTAGGCAATCACTTCCTTCTGGACCTTAATCACAAACCCTCAAAGTATTTTCTTCCTCAACATACTTCCACCTTCTCAGAGAATTCTGTATAATCTCATTATTCCTACAATCCCCCAACAAAATCACATTTCATTGGAAATAAAATAAAACATTATAACACTGAAACAATTATTTAACCAAAACTGGCCACTCATCTCCAACACATCAGACCTAATTACTTCTACCACACTTTAACCAGCATAGTTTGCTGCTTGCAAAATAAGCACTTTCCCCAGAGTCACCAAACTAATAAAAGCTAGATAAAATCACTGGATAACCGAGGAATAATTAGTGGTATTCAGACTCACAGATCTTGCTTTGAACCACAGAAGACAAATATATGAGCGATCAAAAGATCCCTAAGAAGTAACAGAAAATCATTCTGGAACTTAGTGAAACAATTTACTGGTAATTCTGTTTATAAATGCCCTTTAATAGACAAAACACTATCTGCCATTGGAAATGTTTCATGTCTCCTCGACTTCAACAGCTCACCTTCTTCCTTTTCCGTCCTCAGAACCTGCATCCTTTATTCTTCTGCTTTATCTGCTTTTTAATTCTGTAAATACTTATCTTTTAATAATCTATGACCTTATAAAACTATACAGTGACATCACCGGCCCAACATGGCCTTTGGTCAGAAAGAAGCAACCATACCTCTCAACTGCTCGGATTTGTGCAAAATGTCTAGATTTTCTCCTCATATTTTTAGCCTGTTCCTCATAAAATTAGTGGTTTCCTGGTAACTCACTGAGGATTGCAGTCACTAAATAATGACATAGGATCATAGAAGTTCATAAGAAGTTACTAGGCTACTGGCCCTGAGGCCCTTACAAGCCTAGCCAAGAATTTAGCCCATGTTCCAAGTCAGAACCTGGTGCCCCTGTCCAGTAGTTTCATTTTCTAATTTCTTTAGATTCATGGTTTCATAAGTTCATAGCTAATTACTAGGCTAGCTTTCTTAATAGGCCATTCTATGCTTAGCTGGTTTGCCTCCTAAAGGTGAGAATCAAACACTGCACCTTGTGTCTGTGAATTAAGCACATTAACCATTACACCAACCCCCAATAATCTGAGATTCACACTTCATATCCTTAATAAAATGCACGCGAACACAAGTCCTGTTATTATAACATTCTAAGTTTGTAAAGGCAATATTTAAAATGTATCCCTATTTTTGGGCTTTTCTCCCCCTATTTTAGGCTTTGTCGAGATTTCTTGTGCTAAGATGTTGAAAGGTAAGGAAACAACATGACAGCATTAAACACCCTCAAAGATGACATTCTGCAGAAAACGGACAAAGGCAGACTGGTAGATTTATTTACTTATTTAACATTTGTTTACTGGGAAAGTGTGACTTGGAATGAAGCCAATTTTCAGTGGAGGCCTGGGGAGAAAGATTTCAGAAGTATGTCTTTGTAACATGGGAAGCAATCGGAGCACCCAGAGGAAACCCACACGAACGCAAGGAGCACATGCTGACTCCGCACAGAAGGCACCCCAGTCGAGAATCGAACTGGAAAACCTCTTGGTGTGAGGAGACAATGCAAATGCTGCACTGTCCAAATATCAGCCTGAATGCCTCAACTTCCTAATTTAATCTGAGATTAGCTGTCATCTCTGCTTTAAAATCTTCCTTACAAATAGACAGTTCCAACTGGTAATTCCAGCTCACCTACCACCACCTCATTAAAGAATATCCAGGTCTATATCACGTTGTTGAACTCTTAAAAGTTTGATCATCATATGGTCAGACACTATATGATCAAACTTTTAAAAATTTGAAAGTTTCGATGGAGATCTCCGTACAGTGCAGAATGGGAAAATGTCCCTTTTCTGTACTGTAGTGCGATCTCGGAGTTGGTATATTTAAAGAGGGGGTGTGTAGGGGGTGCACCCCCCTGTTTAAACCATTCGGGTAGGTTTTTTCTTTTGTTTATTTTTTTATTACATTTTCTAACTTTTAATCCAGGTCTATATCACGTTGTTGAACTCTTAAAAGTTTGATCATCATATGGTCAGACACCATATGATCAAACTTTTAAAAATTTGAAAGTTTCGATGGAGATCTCCGTACAGTGCAGAATGGGAAAATGTCCCTTTTCTGTACTGTAGTGCGATCTTGGAGTTGGTATATTTAAAGAGGGGGTGTGTAGGGGGTGCACCCCCCTGTTTAAACCATTCGGGTAGGTTTTTTCTTTTGTTTATTTTTTTATTACATTTTCTAACTTTTAAAAGTTCGATCCATATGACGTTCGAACTTTTAAAAGTTAGATTATGTAATATAGACACAAATTATCCATGTATTCAGATGAAAAGACAACAGGAAACTGACTGCCTCCAGAAAGGAGTACTTTGTCACCCCTTCAAGGACACTGGAGTTGCTTTCCAGAGAAAGGACCACTAAATCCTTGGCTTTGTACCTCCCCTATTCCCAGGGTTGGCATCAAGTGAAAGGGTTAGCTCTGCAGTGGTTGCCCCATCTGAAGTGAAATCAAGGGGGATGTTGCAATTTTCTAAACTAGAGTGCTATAGGCCCCTTCCAAGTCTTAAAAAAGGATTTTTGCCAGACCTAAAAGTGGACTCCTAAAGCAGAGAATATCTTACCTTGCAGAAAGTACTTTCTGACAACGTGCAAAAGGAAAACAGGTACTTAAAAAGACTGCATGTTTTTGAACAGAAGCAAGGAACTACTGAAATGAAAACTCAGTAAAGTGAAGCCTAAAAATACACCTGAAAAAAATGAGACAGGAGTACAGGTTAGACAGATGGAAAGAAATGTTTAGAATTAATAGGTTGTTGAATTTAAACAAGACACAAATTTAAAGTGCAATATGTTTGAAAAATACATCTAAGACCAATGAGGGTAAAAAAAAAAACACAGAGCTGTGTTCACACTTTTAACCTACTGGGTGGTATTAATGGTCAAAAAACTGCTGATGTGCGAGTAAAAAAGACTGCAATATTTGAAGACATTAATTCCCCCGCTTCTTTGTGATGTGCTACTTGTGAGAACCAAGGAGTGGTAAAACAAATCTACAGTGTGTGCAAAATTTCACAAAGTCACACATATCTCAGATACTATGTAAAGCCACAGCAACTGCATCTCACACTGATGCTGATTTACAGGATTAGGAAATTTGTCATAAGATTATCATACAAAAATAAAACCCAATGTGCTCCCACTCCAAGGAAGGTACAGTAGCACTCAGAACTTAAACAAGGCAGGATATGAAGCACATAAAAAAAACACAGGCATCATTAATAATCAAAGACAGCAAATAGAATGGGTGAATAGTTGGTCACTGTTGTAAATAAAGACAAGATTCACATTTGTATCGAGCCTCCAAGATCTGAAGACAGGGATTATTAAGAGAGCATTACCCATTTCCTCCCATTCAGGAAGTTGTCTCAACAATGCCAAGTGCTAAGCACCTTTCAGCAATAAAAGATAAAACAATTAAGTGCAGATGCTTTTGTGACATGTTAGTTGTTCTTAGAGCCTACTGATGAGCACATCTGTGCTTCTACAGCATCAAAGATAAGAATTAACTATTTATCAATCAAGATGTGATTTATTTCTCCCTGTAAATATGGAGATAGTTCCCCACCATCTAGTAATGTTAAGATCCCAGGCTGTAAAAGTTGCTGGAGCACACACTGCATTTAAAATTGTAGCAAGTGCAGTGCCACAGGTATCACTGACTGTACTTGCACTTAGTAGCCTACCAACTGCTCCAAAGTGATTCATGTTGAGTCACAAAGATACAATCTTACTTGACCTTCTAATTATTTTCAAAACCAGTACTTCTACAAAAAACCCACACTAGAGACCTGAAACTACACCAAAACATAATCAAGACTCACTGGACTGATGAACAACCAACAGCATATTCCCAAGCCCATGGAATAAGTTACCACTACAGGTCAAACAAGCACCAGTTTAGCTACCTTTAAGGCTAGTCTTAATGGCTGGATGGGTACGAAATTTACACCATTACACCATGCTTATCATGTAATTTGCCTGTTCGACTTGGGAGATTAGTATTAACTGCCGGACAGGGACAGCAAGAACTTGTACTGAAAAGGTGTGTATGGCTACACACAAGTGATTGCTTGCGTAGTGTCATTCATAGGTTATGTTCTACGCCACTGAAATTTTGATTGTGCTATTGGTAGTTTTTTTTTTTTTAACTTGTGCCTTGCTAAGTAGTCCGGTATTCTCTCTCTTACTATATTTCTCATAATTATTGCTACTGTTAAATATTACTTTTTTGCTTATGTGTTTTCAATTTTCAAACAATGTAACCTTCACACTACACATCTGTTCCAGGATAAGTTCACCCACCAGGTTACCAAATGTATAAATGAAAAATACTATATGAAAACAAGGAATTCTGGCAGCAAAAGTAAGCTTCAAATTGTACATTATAACCCTTTAGGGTGCTACAAAATTCTTCAAACCTCCATTTGATATTTCATCAGCAAGCTGGAGATCTGGAAGTTGTTATAAACATAATGGAAGATCTAGCAGTGTGGGGTGAGACAGCACAGGAGCAAGACAAGCAACTTGCACAGCCATTGACAAGATTTCAAGAGCATACTTTTATCAAATTTACAATAAGAGCAGCAAATCTGAAATACATTCATTACATTTTGATATCTGAGAGACTGCAACTTCATACAGAGAACAACTCTGCACACTCAAATGCCAAAAGGCAACCAGGTATTGGTGTGTTTTTTGGAATAATGCAACATTTAGAAATGTTGGTACCCCACATTTGAGATAACTATGCTGCTAAGAGAACAGTTACAGCCAACATGTAGTCTGTCAATGGATGTTTGAACAGGACTA
The DNA here is from genome assembly GCF_019279795.1 of Protopterus annectens. NCBI lineage: Eukaryota > Metazoa > Chordata > Ceratodontiformes > Protopteridae > Protopterus > Protopterus annectens. The sequence goes on from NC_056743.1 coordinate 445,342,275, forward strand.
AAACACTCAAGGAACTATTTACATATGCTATGTTATACCACAATGATGGGAATAAACCAGATGTGCTGTGTGTAGATGCCAGTCAGACAGCTGTAACAGTTGTGATCCTGTAAGGCAGCAGACCAGTTGTCTAAGAGTTAAAAACACTTCCAGATGCAGAATGTGGAGTCTAAGTAAGACATTGATTTTTTCTTTATAAAAGTAAAATTATGAAACAAAAAATAAAAGCAAATCGCACATGGCCAAAAAGCTCAGCTAACATGTACCAGTAAATTTACCAAACAATCCTTAAGAACATATAATGAATGTTAAAAAAATAACAGTGTATAAAGAGTAAGAATGAAAATAAAAGTAAAAAAAATGAAAGTTAATGGCAGTGCCAACAAGCAACAGTATGTGAATTCACATGTATAACGAAGCTTTTAGCCATAATATGCTACTAATGGATACTGCATCATTTAAACCACAACCACTGGTAGAATCAAGTTTAAGTTGCCACCTTAACTCTAAGCTCCAAAAGATCATTCCAGGGACCCCCACCTGGCCATCACATCTTATGCTGCCAATAACATAAAATTTAAATCCATCAGTTTTGGACTTAATATGTTTAAAGAGTGCATTATGCTCTTTTTTGTTGATATCATAAATATGTTGGTAAATTCTTGTTCGAGAATTTCTTGGTTTTCTCAACATAAAAAAGTAGGGTAGATCTGATATTGTGCAACAAACTCCTTCTGTACTTGAGCAATAAAATCCTTGTTTCAGGAAACCACTCTGTAACTAACAATATGAAATGTGAAACCCTCAAAAATGAAACTGCACTGGTTACAATGGCCACATTTTTTTCATATATCAACTGGCCCTAGTGTGCCCTACCCTTTCCATAAAAGATTTAAAAGAAATATCTGTTTTGTAAACAAAATAGGGTGAGGGGCCCAAATCCCAGAACTGTTCACCACCCATTAAAAATATACTCCAACTTCTAAACATTGCTGATTTAATGTCAACATAGTTGAGGTTCTACATAGTAACCAAGGCCTTCCCAAAATTGCCTCCAACTTTTAGTTGGGCATTACCACTAATACTTTCCCTATCAAGGGACGGAAAATAGACTGTTCACATTTAGATATAACCTCCCCATAATTAAGTTAATAAAACTGGATGGATAACTACGTATCTCAAACATGGTCTTAAGTTTGTCACTTTCTTGAAGAAAATTTTCATGCTGTGAAATCATGTGTGTTAGTATAACCATTTGGCCCTTAACCAGTGCTTTCTTCTGGTGTAATGGGTCTAACTGGAATAGTGTAACAAATTTATTTGAATAGGTTGGCTTTCTATAGATGTTAATAGTCAAAATAATGACTGGCACTATTTTTAGAACTAGTTAAATCTAAAAAATTTATATGGTCACAAGACCAGTCCATAGTAAACCTGAGGAACTCGGTGATGTCACTAAACTAACACTAAATTCATTGAACTCCTCTTGGCCCCAGGTCCAAAAATTTACATCATACAAGTAGCATCCATACAGGGACCAAAGATAGCTGTAAGAAGATTGATACATGAAATTAGATTCCCATTCAGCCATAAAGAGACTGGCAAAAAATCGGCCCACAAGCAGAACCCATAGCCACACCTGTATATTGACTAAAAAATTTAGTTTAGAAGATAAAATACATTAAATGTATTCAGAAGTATCAAAAGTCAGACTGACACTGGAGGAATATATAAAAACAAATGGCAAAGAGATTGAAAAAGTATTACAAGCTTTAAGCAGCTATTCAGATGAGCTAAAAAAACTACACAAGTCACAAGCTTAAATGAAGGAAGAACTGGCTGAACATGAGGCTGCTCAAGAGCATTTGCATGCAGAACAGACTAAGGAGTAAGTCAAAGTTTACCCAGCAAAGACTGAGTCAGCAAGCTGCAGGGCATTCTTCATATTCTACTGAGAATGGCAAAACTCGTAAGAGAGAACTTGCCAGTGAAACATTTTCAACTGTAACAAAGGAAAAGTCTTGAGTGACAGAAAAAAGCCTTAAAGCTGATTAGAAGAATCAGCAGTACCTTGAACTTGTACCAATGACCAGTGTTAGGAGGTCAAGATGATCAGCAAGATGACCTGTGAAATTAGTGAATAAATGGGAGAAGCGTAAAGCATTATTCCCATTAGATGTCGTTTACACATGTGAAATGTGTCTCTGCAAGATGTGTCTGACAAGGGAAGTTTGTTGAGCATTAAAAGCATAACCACCTCTTTACATCATTGTTTGCAAGGACACTGACGGGACTGTAGAAGTACCTAAGTAAAATGGCTATTCTTATTACTTGTATAATAAATTTCATGATGTAAACTGCAAGTTGTATAGTAAACCAGTTATGTATGGTATGTAGCCACACGTATTTTAAATGCAAGTCAAAGGGAGTTTTATCAGTGACTGATGTATACGCAGATAGTGTTAAAGTAAAAGAAAAACATTTTTCTTAATTGCAATATACTCAGGTTTTATACTCTTAAGATAAAGGCTGGAATGAAAGATGCTAAATGTTGTGATCATAGGCTGCTGGATGGAAAAGTGCAATGACCACATTATACACAAAATTAAAAAGGTAATGCCTCAGCTCTTACAGAGATGGGTATCCAGACTGATGCCCTTAGTTTAGAACAAGGGGAATTTTTATACAAATGTGCATGAACAAGAGAAAATGTTGAAATGCAGGAGAATGTTACTTCTTTCTTGTATTTGTAAAGGTATTAGCCGTTTATTTTTCCTTTAGCACTTGCATTTAGATGAAACGAAAAGCAAATAGGTGCACAGAATCATGAGACATTTTACTGAAATTTGCAAGGGGCTTTCATGCATTTGCAAAGTTACTTTTCTTTTAATTAGCAATTGTTTTTAGCTGGAGACAAAGAGTCTATAGGTGCATTAGGAAATGTTTGAACAGTGTGACATTAGTGCAATATACAATATAATTAACCTTTAAAGGGGAACTGGCAAGTAGTTTGGTGAAAATAAATGAAGTTTGAAACTGTGGGAAGTGAATAGTTATGCAAGTAGTTACCTCCCCAGCAGCCTTAATACTTTACTGTATGAAATATAACAGCATACAGTTAAGACCTGTGCAATTCTCCCCTTAAGGTGAAACATAAAATTTTACTGAAGGCAAGTTGTTTTTCATATTTTGGTGAGGAACAGAGATGAGATACAGACAGACAGCAATTTGCATAAATGGGAAGAGAGACTGTAATGTGCTTCATATGGTTAACCGTAACTTTAGAACAGATAATACCTGTGGGTGCATCTAACAGTTTAGGGCACAACTGCTCCTATATGAAGTGGAATGTACTTTATGGAAAGTGTACATATTATTGTGACCTTATTCTGAGTTAAAATAATTTACATATTAAAATTTTATTTAGGTTTTTTGGGGGATTTTATTGAAGCAAACAGTCCAGAAAAGTGTGACACAGATTCAAACAGAGATGTCAAGAAGCAACTACATACAAGATAAGTCTTCCAAACATTGCTGTGTGGATGCAAGTTGGAAGCATTCAAAACAACTGTTGTGTTTAATATGTGAAAATAGCTTTTTATCAGAATGCCTGCCTTCTCAATATGCACATGGAATAAAATGGGCTTGTAAGTGTAGACAAAATGCAGTGCTGAAATATATTAAGAACTGCAGGGTGCAAACAGCAATGTTTATAGAAGACTCGTTTAAATATAAATAAGCTTGGTAATTTGACAAAGAAAGGATTTAAGTATGGACATGCAGCAGAATACTAGGGACAAAGGAAAGGGGGCTAATACTGATTGTGAGAGGAGCTCCAACAGTGCTAGAAGAGAAAAAAAAGACAATGGTAGATTTATGAGAGTAAGGAGTTCTGATGATAACACTTGGTTGTGCTTATATTCTACCTAGAATTATTATAGATCTTAAGAAAATTTGGAGAGAAATGGTTTTGATGGGGAATTTTGTGGATGGAAACTGTAACCAGATTTTCAATACCAAGGATATATCATGTAAGCCTGCACGGGAAACTATAACAAAAAGAGGGTAGATTTTTTAAGACTGCTATATCAGGAAAAAACAGGATAGGACCACCACAAAATGAAACATAAAACGAAATTTATTGCAGATGAATAAGCACTTTCACGTGCTGCCAAGGCACGCTTCTTCAGATTTCACTAAACCATTCAAATTACATACTTTATATATATATATATACTCCTTCTAATTCAATTAAGCATCAATTAAGCCAAAGCAAACCTATTAAAACATCATTAATCATCAATTAAACATTCACTACTGCATCACATTGATATGAAACTAAATAAAATTCATTTAAATAGAGTCAATGTGGTTATTTAAAAATCACAAAGTTAGCTATACATTTATATAGCTACAAGTAAATAAGACATATAACATAAAAATAATAGATATAAAAATAAATACAAGTAGTGATCTTCCTTGTATAAAAGCACCATAATATATAAAACATAAAACGAAACATGAAAATCCCATACTGCCTTAAAATACACAATTAAATAAATACATAAATAAACATGCCCATATATTATGAATATAATATAAACCACAATCAACTAACTGGGCATTATTATAACTAGCTAAGCATATTGCGGTCTATACAGACCATTGTTTTAAGTTCAGGGTATTACAGTTAATCACCAAGAACAAAAGGGATGGAAATAATATGAACTACTTAGAGTCAGTAGAGTTATGATGGATTTTTAAACTACGAGCACATGTGGATCCTGGCCTTAATCAATTTATTAGTATAAAACCTATACTTGCTGCTCGTAGATATTGATAGTCAGTTAGCTAATAGTTATATTTAACCATTATAAATTATTATAGATACATGTAGTATTCATATCTGTAATGAATAGTATTTAAGACATATCGTATTTTTTATCAAATAGCTTATAGATTGACATGTTAATAATAATGACCAATTAGTTGATTGTGGTTTATATTATATTCATAATATATGGGCATATTTATTTATGTATTTATTTAATTGTGTACTTTAAGGCAGTATGGGATTTTCATGTTTCGTTTTATATATTATGGTGCTTTTATACAAGGAAGATCACTACTTGTATTTATTTTTATATATATTATTTTTATGTTATATGTCTTATTTACTTGTAGTAGCTATATAAATGTATAGCTAACTTTGTGATTTTTAAATAACCCCATTGACTCTATTTAAATGAATTTTATTTAGTTTCACATCAATGTGATGCAGTAGTGAATGTTTAATTGATGTTTTAATAGGTTTGCTTTGGCTTAATTGATGATAATTGAATTAGGGGTATATATATAGTATGTAATTTGAATGGTTTAGTGAAATCTGAAGAAGCGTGCCTTGGCAGCACGTGAAAGCGCTTATTCATCTGCAATAAATTTTGTTTTATGTTTCATTTTGTGGTGGTCCTATCCTGTTTTTGCCTGATATTTAGCTTTCTTTCTCTGGAGTTGGACCTTTGGACGGTAGCGGAACCTCTATACGTAATAAGACTGCTATATCAGAATACTTGGAATGGAAGATGTGAATTTAGTGGCATGAGCACAGTTTAAATATTATTCACCAAGATACAACTGGCCTAGCTTGGATACAAATTACATTTCAAAGGTGCATGAGTATTCAATTAAAAGCTTTTGAGATTCTGCCAATAACTATATCAGATCATGCACCAACAACAACAAAAATAAAGATGCAAGGTACTGATGTAAAAATGCAACACTGGCATTTTCCTACTTATCTATTAAAAAAAGAAGCAATTTAAGGAATGGGTAGTGGATGCGATGCAAGAGCTATTAGGGGAGAGAAAAATTACTTCTGAACAGATCAATAATGGATGTAAAACAATAAAACTGGAGTTTTACAAATGACAGAGATGGAAAGACAGTAATATAAATTATTTAGAAGGGCTGACAAAGGTTGCAGAAGTGGCAGATTCTCACAGAAAAAGAGGAACTACTATGGAGTAGTAAGGGAAAATAAGATTATATGAATAATAAGCACGAGTTTAAATATGTTTCTATTAAGCAACCATTATTTGGTAACAACTCTAGAGTGCAAAATCTTTTAGAACAAAGACTTGGGCAACAGAATGTAGAAAGAGTTATAGCCAAACACTGACATAAATGTAAGTATGAAACTTTTGTATAATGCAGAAGAACAGAGAAACCAAGAAAAGGCACAAATGGAAATATTTAGGGAAAACTTTATTATACCAATCTTAGGGAACCAGGATGCTCAACAATTAGCATCCAAAAAAAGAAGGGATAAGGTAAAAATGGCAATGTAAAAATCAATTAACATGGAAGCCTCTACACACAGATGCTATTCCTGTCTGAACATTGAAAGACTGGAGGGAAGAGAAATCTCTGTGAAGTTTTGTTCAACATTTCACAAGGGGTGGGGGGGTAGCACCATCTTAGAAAAATGCTGTGGTGGATTCATTGTCCAGAGGATAATCATCATTCGGAGCTGGCTTCATATAGACCCATTTCAATTTTAAAACATAAGCTGTTTAGGGCTGTATTAACCAACAGAACTGCAAAGGTGCTACCAATGTTAGTAGCTATAGATCAGTGTGGTTCTGAGGAGAACAAGCAAAAATTTGACGACATTAATAGACCAATGATGACCTAGAGAGAAACAGAGTGATAAAATACTTCTGTTGCTGATATGCAATCGATAAAATCAGCTGAAATTTTATTAGTAGCACAATGGCAGCATCTGCATTCCTTGAAAGAAAATAGTTAATAAGTAGGCTACTTGAAGAGCAAGAATCAAGGTGGGGAGTTGGTCTTCTCTGAAAAGCTGTGTTTAAATAAAGGAATCAGGCAGGGATGTCCTCTTTCTCCACCCCCACTATTTTGCATTAAGATCTGTTGGTAAAGGAAATCAAGGTTCCTCGAAGAGGCATTCCATTAAATGCCTCATCGACCCTAAAACTGCGAACTTTCAAAATATTGACCCTAAAACGGCGAACTTTCAAAATATTGAACCTCCACATAAGTGTTTTCTGTCCCTTGGAAAGAAATCTCTTGCCCTACAAACACCAACAAATAACCACAAACACTACAAAGTGGGGGTCTGTGCCCCCCCCCAACTAAATATATCAACTCCGAGATCACACTACAACGGGGAAAACGTAAAACTGACTAGGATGGCCAAGTGATTTCTTCCCCAAGGAAAGAAATCGCTTATTTGGACGTTTGATGTTTTCAAATTTTGCGGTTTCAAATTCGATGAAGAGGCGTTCGATAGAATGCCTTTTCGAGGAAATAAGGTCGTCACAAATTTAGGGACATGATGGATACGACATTCAAGAAGTTAGCTTTATTTGCAGATATTTTACAGCTGATAAATCTAGAAAGGTACTTTTCAGAGTTGTGAAACATTTCAAGACAGTTTCAAGCCTTTTTAAGATGTAAAACAAATGAAGATAGAAAACAGCTATAGTGGTAAACTATGCAGACACACATGAATTGTTTCAGCAATACCTATACTTACAGGGACGCAAGATGAAATATGTAGATGTATGGATTAAAAAGGAAACTGTCATGGCAGGAAAGGGTATGGAGGAGAAACTAAGCAAAAGATAATACAAAACTTGAGAAACTTTAAGCTCATGATTGTGGATAATGACAGATACAAGCACTGAAAATGTTTTTAGTCTCTTTCATCTTATATAGAGGTAAGACATTATCAACCAAAGAAGTTGCAGATGATGATAAAGAGTTGAAGGAATTTGAGATAAGGAAGACAGCACGAGTTTGTGAGGTGGAAGAGAACAGTCATGTGTTCAGCTGATTCTCTTCACAGAACAAGGTAATTTAGGGTGATGAAGTTAAAGCTCATATATGTAAGTCAAGCACAGAAGGTGATAAACCAGAACGGAAGGGTATTATGATGATGAAAGGAAGAAGAAAACAAGAGACTAGGATTTGTGCTTCATGTCCTTAAGGAAAACAGCAGTCATCCAAAATATCAGATTTATAAAATAAAAAGTACTCCAAGAAATAAACCAGTGTGGGAATGGAGGAAGGAAGTTCTACCAATAGGTATGTCTGAAAGGAAAAGTATAGAAAATAGGCAAGATGGGGGCTGGAATTTACTCAGCGGAAATTAGCAAAGGAAACAAGATTGGTAGGAAATAACTCAGGAGGAAAATGTAATACAATAGAATAGAGCGAGGCAAAGGAGAAGTTTGGACTTCAGAAAACAGACTACATTCCCTATCAGGGACTGATAAAACAATATAGACAAAGAGAAAGGGATAAGGAAGTGCTAAGTGAAAGACCAGGTCTGGTAATGTTTTGGTTGAGTGTACAATGGAAGTTGGTGATAAAAAAAGAAAGTAGGGTCTATAAAACACTGCAAGATAACGAGGACTTGAAGATGGTTAGGAAAAACACATTAGTAAAAGGGAACAGAAAAGGAATTTACAAAAAACAACAATGGAAAGAGAACTGTAAGGCTCCCAAGTATGTAAAGTCCATAAAATTTAGGACTTTTGGATGGAAGTGTTTGCACAGGTATTTTTATACTACACATAGACTTCAGAGGATTCTATTTCAGAGAGATAGCAAATGCCAAGGTGTGAAGAGGAGGAGAAAAGGTAATTGGAAACATTTTTGGGAATGTAAAGAATTGGGAGATTTTATACATTTCTTACAGAGTACTTTTGACAGAAGTGTTAGGGGGAAATGGTTGCCAGTAATGAAATTATTCTTTTGAACTGAGATATAGGACCTGAATTACATTGACAATCACACCTGACTACATTTAATGTTACTGGTTGCCAAAAAAAGCAACTGCTACAAAATGGAAATCAAAATTTAAACCAACCATACTTAAAATATTGAATACTGTAAAAAAGATAAAAGAACTAGCTAGGGAATCTTTATAAAGGTGAAGGAGCATATTTCATAGAAATACATGGAATTATTAGGTACAATATTCAGAATAATGTTCAGGGAGAGAAGTGAGGTTTAAGGGAAGACAGGAACTGAAAAAATGTATGTAATGTTGGAGTGAATGAAAATTGTTACAGAAAATATATGTACACTGCAAAACAATAGAAACTTACTGTGACATATTTTTTTTTCTGTTGATGTATGTATACCTGTGTCGTGGACTAAGGTGTGACTATTTAAGAATGGTGTTTTTAAAAAATTCCATCTGCTTTAGGTTGATATTGTTGCACAAGTTGTGCAATGTGGGTTTGCTCAATATTCCTTGGACTAAGAACGATCTGGGCTACATATTACCCAAAGTAAGGCCCAATGTGTTTGATATATCTGTTCCTTTGAGAAAAACATAGGCCTATCCTATGTGTGCTCCACTTGTTTTGCCCAACAGTATACAGATACAAGGAGTCACCCAGTTTTCAGGATGACTGAGTAACCTGCCTATGGCTCTTAAAACACCACTAAATTTTCCTCACTGCATTCTGGGTGAGTGGACCATAATGATGAAGACATGGCCCCAAGACCCAATAGAAATACCATGGTTGACATCTGTGGATTTTGTGCCAGGTTTGCAAAATATGCATTCAGCTGAAGTGGTTCCCCTTTGGGAGGGTAAAGCCTCCCCTTCCTGTCTGCATCTAACATAATTCTCTGGAAAACATTTAATTTCCCTGAAACTAGGCTGCTCAACATCTAAATGCATGATGACCTGATAGATTCTAAAATGTACAAAATAAGTTTTTTTTGTAACAGTTGTGATGCCCAGTATTCAAGGAGCCTCAATCCTCACCACTAACACCAGTGCAGGACGTGCACATTGGGAGAATGACAGTACACACATAGTAAAGTACAATTTCCCTTAAGAGCACATAGAGATCACAGTCAGTCTGGGGCTGGTTTCTCCCTCTCTCTCCAGATCCCCAGTAAGACTCCCCACTGGCACAGCTATAGGATTAAGATCTCAGCCAAGTGGTGAAGCCAAAACCTCCAGCACTCTCTCTGTCCAACCAGTGCTTCATGTCCCTGCCGAAGTAGCTGACACACACACATCCTGAGATGTGAATTATATACAGACAATCCTTGGAAAGGCTGCCACAGTTTCATTAGCTATGCGCCCTTCTGCCCAGACTATACAATAGTTATCACTGCCACCAAATGCTACTCATCAGCTACTATAAAGGCCCTGACCAAATGGTGCCCAATCTTGCTGTGTAATGTTACTATTATCCAAATGGTAAGTGTGACCAAAATAAGACTATTCTAGAGTGGCCTGTACAGTGTTACCAAATACATGCAAGTACTCTAAGAGCTTACATATCTGTAAGCACACCAGCCACAATAAAAAGGTTTAAATATATTTAATAATTAATAAAAGCACAAGGCAATACTCATTAACTCAGCACAGTGACAGAGTTCAAAATCACAGGAAATATTTTAAAATAACATTGTAGGGCAGTCTCATATAAATATAGAAAACAGCTAGACTAATCTTACTGTATTTCTCTCTCCAAGAGAAATCACTGTACCTAAATAACGTACTTACAGAGCAAGACGAGTGGAATGTTTTCAGATCCAAGACAATATAAAAAATGCACTGACTTTCTCGCTGAGATAGTTCTTAAGTTAGTAATACAAATTACTGCTGAATCATCTCAGATTACATCATTCTTGTCACCTATGCCTAAGTTTCCCAGGCTAAAAAAAACTTAAGTATAAATTACTTATCTCTCAGAAGCTGACAATTCTCTCTTAGAAGCTTGCCTGAAACTGAAAGTCGTAAAACAATTACCTTGTAAACCTGTAATTACCTCTGTTTTCAGACAATAGAAAGAAGCCCCTAGCCTAGACATCCTGTCTCTTAGCTGGGATAAACTATCTTTATAACATATCGCAAAACTCTGTCAGCTTATTTTCTTAGAGTTTTGCAAGTTAACTCTGTATGTCCCAATTTCTACTATGAAACCATAAGTTTGCATTGACATATAGTTTATACACATTTCTGCTCTTTTCCAGCAGGGTGCACTGTGGTTACAATCCTGAAGCTCAGTACAGAACATATAGTTTTCTTACATTTTTAAGGGAAGCATACAAATCATATTACTATTCACAAATGACATAGAATTATTTACAAAATTCTATCTAGCTGGGCTGACACTGTCACATTTCTATACAAATCATATTAATATTTTCTAGTAAAATATATTTACAAAATTCCAGCTAGCTGGGTTGGCAGCATCTCGGTTTATCACATTTCTCCCTCCAACAGGAACTCAAGCTAGTTTTTCAAGTGTTCCTTGAGAAACGTTGCTTGAGAGGGCGGATCCTATCTGGGAATACCTTACACTATTCCCTGCCTTGAGATTCCAGCTGCCTTGGCATTGCTGACCCCAGTACCATGCTGCACTGTCCCATCATATGTCTGCAACCCTAAGATCCACCACAGTAATTTGGTATTTTCCTGCCTGGCTCCCTGTAGCCAAAGATTCCCATCAGACAACTTCTGCCTTGTACTGCAAATGCTCAGACTAAGGCCCTCCCTATCATGGTAAGGTTTCATCATGTTAACATGGTACAGTTTGTGCCCCTGCCTCCTGCCTAGCAGTTCTACCATGTAGTTAACATCACTGACCTTCCTTACCACTTTGTAGTGTCCCTCCCAAGCTGCCTGCAGCTTGTTGTGTCTGACAGGAATGAGAACCATTACCTGGTGCCCTACAGCATACTCTCTAGCTCGAGCATTCATCATACCAGACCTTTTTCTGCTGTTGGGCTTTTGCCAGGTTCTCCTGGGCCAAGCCCATGAGTTCCCTGAGACTTGTCCTGAGGTTTAGGACATATGCCACAACAGATTCCTTGTGGGATTCACACTCCCCCTTCCCACTCATCTCGAATTAAAACTAGAGGCCCTCTCACCCCATGCCCATACAGCAACTCAAAGGGTGAAAAACCTGTGGATTTCTGGGGAACCTCTCTATAAGTAAACAGATGGGGCAAATATTTGTCCCACTCCTCCTTAAAAATACAGTTGTGTACACTTACCATAAATGTAGATGTTCAAGTGTATTCACTGTCGCAGTCATCACATTTGGGTTATCCCTGCCAGGGTAGCCCCCGGCCTGAATACCAGAGACTTAGTATTTCTGCGTCGGTTGCTGTTGCTTCAGGACTGATGTCAGGTCATCAGTAGTATAAAGTAAGGCAGCTGATGCCATTACATCAGTTTTTTTTGCCCTAACCTGTCAGAAGCCCCCAAGTAGGAGCCAGGTTCTGGTGGAAAAACCCCACCAGTAGAAAATAAATACCAATGTGTCCCTTGTAAGGAAAGAGAAGAAAGGGGGGATAGAGGGAGGGAAACCAGGTCTGCAACAGTGAATACACTCTGACATCTACATTTATGGTAAGTGTACACAACTGTACTATGTTCTTTGTGTTTCACTGTTGCAGTAATCACATTTGGGTTGATTCCCAAAGCTGAGAAAATGGGTGGAGGCAGTAAAGGAAACCAGAGACTGGCTAGGATGCCCTGCAAGACTGCAGAGGCAAACCCTGCCGTGGATTTTAGAGAAGAGAAGCAGGTGGTAATGTTTGGCAAAAGTGTGAACAGATGTCCAGGTGGCAGCCTCCAGGATGTCCCTGGTGGGGACTCCTCTGAGGAAAGTTGCAGAGGTGGAGGCTGCTCTGGTGGAGTATGTCCTGACCCCCTTGGGGGGAGGCTTTCCATGTTGTTTGTAGCCTAAATGGATGCCATGTGCTATCCATTTGGAGATGGTTTGTTTGGAGATGGCTTTGCCTTCTGCCCCTGTAGCAAAGCTAACCAGCAATTGATCAGACTTTCCGAAGATTTAGTCCTGTCTAGATAGAATCTGAGCTGTCTATGCACATCTAGAGAGTGCAGAATCCTTTCCCCCTTGTTCTGGGGATTAGGAAAAAAGGTGGGCAAATTAATGGATTGGTTGAGAACCACACTGGACACCACCTTGGACATGAAGGATGGGTTAGTTCTGAGAGATACCCTGTCAGCATGGAAGATGATGAAGGGTTCCACAACCATGAGCACTTGCAGCTCAGAGACTCTTCTGGTTGAAGTGATGGCCAGAAGGAATGCTGTCTTCCAGCAGAGAAATTTTAGCTCTGCAGAAAAAGCTGGCTCGAAAGAGGACAAGGTGAGCTTTTCCAATGCAAGGTTAAGGTCCCAAGCTGGGGTTGGTGCTCTTCTGGGTGGCCTCAAGTTGCTAGCCCCTCTTAGGAACTATTTGATCAAAGGGTGTGAGAAAAGGGGCTGCTCAGTGGGAAAATGAGCAGAAATAGCAGAGGCATGAATTTGTACAGAGGAGAAAGAGAGGCCACTGTGCAGTATGTCAGCTAAGTAATCCAGTATGAGAGGGAGGGACAGCTGTGCTTGTATTGGCTCCCTTAGCATGCATCCAGGTGCAAAACCTTTTCCATTTGTCGGCATAAGACTTTCTGGTGCTACAGCGTCTGGCCTCATGGATAACATCTAGAACTTGTTTACTGAGGTTGGTAGATTGGTTCAGGGTTAGGGAATAAGCCAAGCTGCCAGAGTGAGTGTCTGCAACTCCCCTTCCCTCTGGGTCAGGAGGTTTGGAATCTGAGGAAGATGCCATGGGGGCAGTGGGGACAGGCTGCACAGCAAGGGATACCAGTGCTGACGAGGCCAGTCTGGAGCTATAAGAATGGTCCTTGGTTTTTCCTCCTTTATTTTGAGCAGTACCCTGGGGATGAGAGGTACTGGAGGAAAGGCATAGACCAATAGATTGACCCAGGGGAAGGACAGGGCATCCACTTTCCAAGCCATGCAGTGATGCTCCCTGGTGCAGAATTTGCTGAGCTGATGGTTGTTGTGGGAGGCAAAGAGGTCAACCTTCAGGGGTGCCCCATTTCTGAGTTATTTGGGTGAAGGTTCTTTTGTTGACCTGCCACTTGTGTGGGTCCAGAAGATTTCTGCTTAATTGGTCTGCCAGAGAGTTGAGAGAGCCTGTTAGGAATTGCACTAACAGGTGTAGTTGCATGGCAGAGGCTGTGTGCCAAAGGGTCATGGCCAGCCTGCATAGAGGGTAGGAGTGAGTCCCTCCCTGCTTGTTGATATACCACACCACAGTGGGGTGGTGTCTGCTTTGATCAGGAGAACCCCTGGAGAGAGAAGGGGTTTGAAAGCTATCAAGGTGTGCTGGATAGCCATCATCTCTTTTTGGTTGATGTGCAGAGGGAATTACTGCAGGCTCCATTGGCCCTGTATGCATCTGCCATCCAGGTGTGCACCACAAGCATAGTCTGATGCATCTGTAGTGATGGTCCGGGCGGTGGGGTTGGTGAAAAAGGCAGTCCCTTGTTGTGGGAGCATGCTGTTGCCAACCAAAGAAAATCTTTTCTGAGGCAAGGAATTATAGGTAGAAGAGTTTCCAGGTCTTGACAGTGTTGACACCAAAGGCTTTTTAGGCACCACTGAAGTTTCCTCATATGCAGTCTGGCATATGGAATGAGTAGTATGCAAGATGCCATGAAGCCCAGAGCTTGCATGATCTTCCTTGCAGATAGCTGGGGCCTGGTGGCTAGTTGAGAGAAGTAGGCTTTCAGGAAAATTAGTTTTGCTGGTGTAAGGTATACCATCTGGGATGCTGGGTCCAGGCTTGCTCCCAGAAAGATAATCCTTTGGTTGGGCACCTGTTTGGATTTCTTTTCGCTGACTGTGCACCCTAGGGGGGTTAGTATGGCCTTTACAAAGGCCAGGTGCTTGAACAGCTTTTCCTGGCTGTCTGCCTGAATAAGGCAGTCATCTAAGTATGGGTAAATCTGAATAATTCTTTGTCTGCAAAAGGCAATGCTCGGAGACAGACATTTTGTGAAAACTCTGGGACCAGTAGATAAGCCAAAGGGAAGCGCAGAGAACTGAAATTGTTGAGATCCTGCCCTGAAACGGAGATATTTCCTGCATGACTCCCTGATAGGAATGTGGAGGTAGGCCTCTTAGATCTAGGGTGGCCAGCCAAGCATCCTTGGAGAGCATGGATAGCAGCTGCTAGAGGGTGAGCATTTTGAATTTTTGGGATCACCAGAAAGGTGTTTAGAAAGGCTAGATTGAGGATAGGGTGCCAGGTGCCCTCTTTTCTGGGCACCAGAAAAAGTGTGGAGTAGAAACCTTGGCCTGTTTTGCAGGAACATGCTCTACTGCCCTCAGAGAGAGCAGGGAATGGATTTGCTTTTGAGCCTCTGCCCACTGGTTTGGTGGTAGATCTGGAAACCCTTTTGCGGTTGGAAGGGTGTGCAATGAAAATTTGTATCCCTGAGACACTGTTCAGAACCCAGTGGTCGTCGGTAATGGTGGCCCAGGTACTTGCGTGAAAGGAGAGTTTCCCTTTTAGGGTTAAGTCAAGGTGGGCAGAGGGAGGTGAGTCATTGTGAGTTCTTACCATAAGGGGGTGGCTTGGAACTTACTGGTTTTGAAGTGGAGGTAATCCACTGCTTAGATTTCTGCATTCCCTGTGGCTTCTGTCTGGGGGGTCTGGTTCCCCAGGCTGGACTGGCTTAGTGGGAGCAGGAAAGGACCAGTGTTTGGTGGGACAATGCCTGCTGAACCTGGGTGGCTGGACCTGCAAGAAATTCTTAATGTTTTTCATAGATTTTGCTTTTTCTTCCATCTTTTTTAAGACCTCTTCTGCCTTGGTGCCAAATAAGTTATCTTTGTGCAAGGGGGCATCCAACAATTTAGATTTGACATGGTCTGGTTCCTTAAGCCATGCATGCCTTCTAATGACAGATCCAGTGACTTCTGCCCTGCAAGAAGCTTCTAGAGCATCAAAACCACAGTGCAAGGTGTGTTTAATTACTTGACTTGCAGAATGCATTAACTCTTGTAATTCTTTAGATTCTGCCCAAGCAGGAAAGGAAGACATTTTTTGTTTGAGGAGTTCCAGGGTATGTTGCTGAAATTTCAGCATATGGAACTGACAATCAAGTGCCCTGACAGCAAGAGTAGCTGAGGTGTATACTTTTTTACCCCATCTGTCTAGTGCTCGGGAATCCCTATCTGAGGGGGTGGGGTTCTTAGCAGAGGTTGTTTTAATCCATTTAGGCTTTAGAGAAATTATTTCAGGGTCACCAGTGTGATTTTTAAAAAGAAATTTGTGTGAGTCATGGGACTCTATAGTACCTGTCTGGTTTTCTGGGTGTAGGAGGGAGGGTGTGTCAGGAGTCTAGCTGGATTCCAGAAAAACATCCTCTATAACATCCAGCACTGGGGGGATGGCCAAGGGTCTGTGCTGTGGAAGATCTAGGAATTCCTTGAGTCTCTTTTTAGACTGAGGGTAGTCGTGACTCTCCCATTGGAAATTTTCCCTTAAGGTATGCAGGGTTTCCCCAAAGGAAAAATCCTCTGGGGGAGAGGCTGAAGGAATGTAATCATCTGCATCAGAATCCTCATAAGTAGAGAGGGGTTGCATGTCTTCATATTCAGTTGCATTAGATTCATCTGACTCTTGTTCAGACAAAACTACAGGGAACAGATCTCTTTTCCTTTGAAAGGGGATATCTTGGCTTTCCCTCATCAGCATGATAAGGTCTTCCGCCATTTTAAGCATTTGAGACTGAGGCAAGGAAGCAGGCTCCTGAGAGGGGGGTCGGTTTCTTAGGTGCGGTTCGTACCCTGGGCCTTAGAAACTCAGTCATTTTTGAATGAATGGTAGTCACGTAAGAAGACTGTTTGTGTCGAGAATTGGTAGTGTGAAGGACTTCCTCGGAAGCTGGTGCCTGCTCAGCAGCTCCAGACCCATCCAAGGTAGAGAAGACCGCAGGATCCTTAGTCAAAGAGTTTTGTGGCATACTAGACTCTGAAAGGGTCTCAGTAGTGGCCTGCGAATCCACAGAAGCGGGCATCAGGGGCTGAAAAAGTGCCTCACTGAGGTCCGGAAAACTGACTACTAGCTTAACGGGAGTGTCGTCAGTAGGTTTGGACCTGTGCGGTCCGTCTTTATCTTTACGTTTTTTTCGGAAGATATGTTGTCAGACAGCTTACCGAAGCCATATCAGAATTAGAGTACTGTAAGCAAAAATATCTGGCTACAATAAGAGCCCGACGATGGACAGTTCTGACATTGAACAAAGCACATAACCAACAATGGGGGATGTTGTGGTGTGGGCCTAAACAGGTGATGCAGTAAGAGTGGAGGTCTCGGTGTGGTATTTGCTTTCCACAGGCGAGACAATTATTAACTTTTTCTGACATCGGTTAGTGCAAGAAAAAAGGATCCCCAACGGGGTACTTAGCTTTAGAAGACTTCAACTTCAATTCGGTAGATGAAACTCAGGTAGCGGCTGACCGACACTCGTACAAACTGCTTCTGCTTTGGGCTCCAAAGCAAGAAAGACTGATGCAATGGTGTCAACTGCCTTACTTTACACTACTGATGACCTGCTGTCAGTCCTGAAGCGACAGCAACCGACGCAGAAATACTAAGTCTTTGGTATTCGGGCCGGGGCTACCCTGGCAGGGATAACCCAAATGTGATGACTGCAACAGTGAAACATGAAGAACATCTGGTCTGCAAATGCCCGTAACATGGACTTGAGTGTAGAGTTTAACCTCTGAACAAAACCATTAGTCTGGGGGTGGTCTTTAGGTGCTTCACTCCACAGTACTTCCACAGACAAGCCAGCAGGTCTGACACGAAATTGGCACCTCTGTCAATCAGTATTTATTTTGGGAAACCTACCCTGTTTAAAATCTAACAAAGCTTTTGCCACCTTTTCCACCTCAATGTAGGACAAAGCCACTGCCTCAGGGTATCTTGTAGCATAATCTACTACAACTAGGTTATACTTTTTCCCTGTGGAACTTGGTGTACTCAGAGACCACACAATATCCATAGCTACCCTCTGAAATGGCTCCTCAATCACAGGGAAAGCATCAAAGGAGCTTTCACCTTGTCTACTGCCTTGTCTACCTTTTGGCACTGCTCACAGGTCCTGCAGTACCCTGTTACATCTCTGGAAATCCCTTCCAGGCCAATAGAAGTTCTGCATAATACGTCTCTTCTTACATTTCATGCCCATATGACCTGCAAAGGGAATATTCATGGGCTATGGCTAGAAGTAAGAAACCAAACGCCTCGCAAGTACGGTATGCTCGGCCATACCATAACATAGTAAAACACCAGTGGCCAGCATTTGCAGCATATAACACTTGGAAACAAAAATAATAAAAGTAGATATTTATTTAAGCATAAATGCAACAAAATTCTAACCGGTTTCGGCTATCCAGCCTTCATCAGTGAAAAAGCATTTGTGATGCCAATTATTTAATGAATATTTATAGAAACTGCCAACCAATGGAAACATGGTTTGGTCCATCCCAAACACTAATTTGCAGTCACATTCAAATCACTGTATACCCTTAATATAATAGAGGCATTACAAACATAGTAATAGTACATCATATGTCTGATACAGATTTACACCGAAAATACATCATGTAATAATTTATAAAGTTATATATTATACATAAATTTAATATTATAATGGCCCCTGATCAGAAATTCTTTAAAGCTGCATACACTGTAAACAAAGTAAAGGATCCATAGAAACATATAAACCTGCGGTATGTTAATGTATAGTCTTTTATCAAAATAACACTATAGTGTAAATATATAATTCTGTCACATAAATATAATACATCACAAAAACATTGGATATTCAATACCAGATACATAATTATACATAATATACAGCCTCAACATGAAAACATGCAATTATATTCAACCAGTAGGGTTTAACAATAGTACATAATATTGAGACCCACATGATAATCTCACAAATATATTTTGTGAAAAGACAATATGATATTAAAATACATTGACGTATGGCAAGATATGTTTAAGCAGACTATTAGGTAGATTCTGTTACCAGCTAAGGCCCTCATTATTATCTAGCACATATATACAAAATATTTTTCATTTGAAAAATATCAATATGCATAGACAAGGCATGAACAATGCCAATTGTATAATAAATTTTACCAATAGGCTTTAACAATGGCAGCATACAAATATAAGGCCCTCATTATTATCTAGCACATATATACAAATAATATTTTATTTAAAATATATCAATATGCATAAACAAGGCATGAACAATGTCAATTGTATAATAAACCACATAGATGAAGGGCCCATATCTTATTTCCATAAACATAGGTCATAACTATGTATATTCTTATTATATTTTAAACATTTCTTGTATGTATAATGGTTCCTGCATGTGTTTTCCCATTTATCTTTCACAAAAATATATTATAAGTGGTCATTAAGATCCGGGGGAAATAATGCCCCAAGATGAATGATCCAATATTTTTCTTTATGGTTCAAAATGCTATGCCAACCCTGTTGATTGCTCCTATCACCAGTAATTTTGTCAATAATCATGAACATAAATCTAGCATTGGTATGTTTCAAAGTGTGTCTGTAGAGAGCATTAGTCTCTCTCTTGTTTCTGATGTCAGTTTTATGTTCACTCATTCTTACTCTAAGTGATCTTGATGTTTGCCCTACATAGAATGCTGAACATTGACAAGTAGCTAAGTACACAACCCAGCTACTACTGCAGTTACCAAACACTCTTAGATCATATACTCTACTTGGATTGGCACTAGTGAATTGTTTGAGTTTACTAACCTGGTTACAAGATCCACAATGCCCACATGGAAAAGTCCCCAAAAGTCCGTCTCCAGTCATGGTCATCTGTTTATAAATAGCACCCCCATTTTCTTTGTGCTTACAGTGGGAGAACAGGGCACCTAGCGTTTTGCCCCGTCTATATGAGAACTGACATTTTGGTCCCAAAAATATTTCTTAATTCTTCATTTGCTAAGAGTATGTTCCAATTAGAATCCAAAATATTTCTGATTACATTATGATTTTGTCCATATGTAGTAACAAACCTCAGTGTATGCTCAACCCCTGTAGTTTTATGTTTTTTGTATTGTAATAACATGTTCCTGCCCTGAATAGCAGACCATGTACTGGCTGCAAGTATATCAGATTTGTTATATCCCCTTTCCAAAAATCTATTCTGGGGGTCCAATTTCGCTTCCTCAAAGTCATTTTGAGATGAACTAATGTGTTTGATCCGCAAAAATTGAGATTTTGGTATGTTGCGGATGGTGTGGCGTGGGTGCATGCTGGAAGCATGGAGCAAGGTGTTATATTGTGGATATTTCCTATATGTCTTAGTACTTAGGGTATGATTGTCCTTCCTATAAACCGTAACATCCAAAAAATCAATGATGTCCAAGTTATATGTTACTGTAAACTCTATACCCCATATATTGTCATTCAAATATTCCACAAACTCTTGTAAATATGTGGAATCCGTACGCCACACCATCCAGCAATCATCCAAATATCTGCGCCATATGTCAATTTCAAACATATATAGATTATGTAATGGGTTGTAAATCATGCACTCTTCAAAATATGTCATAAATAGATCTGCATATATGGGGGCAAAGGATGCCCCCATAGCAGTACTTTGGAGTTGCCAATAACACTCCCCTT
This sequence comes from Protopterus annectens, assembly GCF_019279795.1. Taxonomy (NCBI): domain Eukaryota; kingdom Metazoa; phylum Chordata; order Ceratodontiformes; family Protopteridae; genus Protopterus; species Protopterus annectens. The sequence continues at coordinate 445,362,860 of NC_056743.1, forward strand.
GAAAGTAGAAAATATTCTTATTTAACACATGTTCATCCATACATACAACTAGTGTATTGAACCCTGGTGGATATAAACCTGATTGTTCCAACCAGTATTGGAGTGCTTGTAAACCTGCCCAGTGAGGTATGCTGGTGTATAAAGATTTAACATCCAAGGTGCACATAAGCCAGTGTGGTTCCAATTGAATATCTTCTATGATTTGCAGAGACTGAGTTGTGTCCTGCAATTGGGCCCTGACCACTGTAAGTAATGGTATCAAATGTTGTGTCAAGAACACTGATAAAAGGTTCTGTAAGGGAACCTATACCAGACACAATGGGTCTTCCTGGTGGTTTGAAAATGGATTTGTGTATTTTAGGAAGCAGATATAAAATCTGTTTTTGGGGATCTGTTACTAAAGTGTTTGACGTGTTATTAGTAATGATTCCTTCTTCTTCTCCCAAACTCAGGAATGTGTCTATCTCTTTTTAAAATTAGGGGTTGGATCAATGGGCATATGCATGTAACATCTGGTATTTGAAAGCTGTTCCTGACCCTCATTCAAATAGTAACACATATTCATAACCACAACCACCCCTCCTTTATCTGCTGGTAATATAGCAATGTTATAATTGTTTCTCAGTTCCTCTAAAGCCATTTTTTTCAGATAAAGAAATATTTTGACCCATAATATGAGATTCCATATGTGGAAAATGTAAATCCCTGAGGACTGATTGTTGGAATATAGACACATGTTTGTTCATTGGAGGTTGGAATTCAGATTTCCGAAATCTGAATTCATTAGATCTTTGAGATGTTTGAGAGGTCTGTTCTGAAAAAAACAGTTTTAGATTCAAGTTATGACAAAAGTTAATCACATCTGACAATATTGTATTCATTAGAAAAAAAGCCTGGTACAAATCCAAGACCTTTATTTAGTAACGTTTCTTGTTCTTCAGTCAATACAACATCCGACAAATTCAAAATATTCTTGTATTCATTGTCAGTTATCTCAACAGCGTTTGTATCAATCCCTCAACAGAATCTATTCTGCTTCCCATGTTTATGTTTGCGTCCACCCTGCCGCCTTTTTCTACATCCAAAGGGTGTGCAGAGTTGGACTTTTTGCCCATAGGTGACTCCTGGGGCTGGACACTTTCATTGTCCGTGTAGGAGGATTCTTCCACTGATGTGCTTGCAAAAGATCTATCATTAGATTTCAGAATGGACCTAGGTCTCTTCCTAGTTCTACCCCTTGCTGTCCCCTGGCTGGTATCCACAAATCTGACTGACCTATGTGATTCAAAAGGGTGTCCCCTTTGGTAATCAGTGATATCCCTGTTGAATTTTTTAATTTTCCTCTCCCTTGTTTGTTTATCATAGTTGGCCAATTCCTTTGAAAGCTTGATCACTGAGCCTTCATATATAGATAATGATTCATATTTCTTACATTCCTCACAGACTACTTTAACTTCCGACAAGTTAATATCAATCATTCTCTCATAATATGAGGCAAGAATTTTGACAAACATCATGGATGCTTGTTGTAACGCTGTGTTCCATTCTGTGGTTAGTCTCTCTCTTCAGCTCTACCAACCAATGGCTGCAAACATATTCTCAGACCCCTAGGGGCCATATCTTTTATTGATATATGCACAAAATAATCTAAGGTGCCAAATATTTGCTCTAAGGTTTTTTTAAACCCTTGCTTAAGTTACTGAAAGCCACATCACAGCCATCCGGTGGATTGTTAATAGTGTCATTCAGATTACTGCCTGAGATGTTGTCTATCCCAAAGACACCTATGTCATCCCTATCGGCACATAATCCTTGAAGAATTTTTTCCAAATCCATTTGTAATTGTAGGTATCTAAAATATAAAGTAAATTGGCCAAATCAGAAATTGGAACTCTCTTCCCCTATCTGTATCCACTGCCCCCTCCACATCCATATTCAAAAACTCCCTCAAATCGCACCTTCTTAGTACATATTTATGCCCTTGTATCACATAATCCTACCCATACTACTATTAACTCCCCAAATTCCTCTCTGATCACATGCTGGAGCTCTGATCCCCTGTAGGCTTGGTCATTTGAAAGGGTACTTTTAACTGTAGAATCTTACTTGATATATTTTCTTTTCTTACCAAAGTATGACTGACATTGTCTTTTTACCCATGTTCTATATCTTTTACCTGGAGTGTTTTTATTAATTCTTGTTATATTACTATGCTCAGCATACATGATGTAACCTGTTTTGTGTATTATGCTGGATGTACTGTATTTGTATAACTTGATGTTGAAGCTTTTCTCCCCGGGCCTCCGCTGAAAATGGACCTGGTCCAGTCGGAATTTCCCAATTAACAAATGTAAAATAAATAAATAAATAAATAAATATTGATCAAGCTGCCAACTAAATCAGCCACTTATTAATCAATTTCTAATGTAAGAGAACAAATATAGAAAAGGGTAGATCATTGATACCGAAGAGCTGATATACTAAGATTAAGGATATCAGCCAGGGAACAACAAAGTTTCAAAGTCCAAAAAGAGAACTAGCCCAAACTAACAGCACATAAGTTTGACATTAGTTCCTATTCCCAATAATATCCATAGAGTATCAGAAAATCAGTGTTTCTATTACTTACAAAAAACACATGACGTTATAAGCCAAGTCTGGAAACTTGTATACAATAAGTTTAAATACCTATGTCTTTTAGATTTAGATATTAATAAAATAATCCAATCTTATGAAATTGGGATCTTCTCTGGTTATTCATAAGTTCTATATAGATACTCTGTCCATAAATGTAGGACATCTCCAAAATAGAGCATGAAATATTACACAGGAAATGTCTAGTAGAGAGCTTGAAGATCCTAACAATTCGACCATATGATATCCTATTGGTTTAATTTCTTCTTCTAAAAGATCTATGCTTATATATCATAGGTTATTCAACTTATACAATATGAACAACCAAGGTAAAAGACAGTGGATTAAACACAATCACATATTTTTTCTGGTGTAATTATATTGACCCATCTCCAGATCTTGAGATATCTCACTCCACCCTGTATGATAGAGACTAGACTCAAACCAATAGATTTTGACAAGTTTTGAGTGCATTTATGAATGTGAAACCTTCTTAAACTACTTAATGTAAACATACACAGAACAGTTGAAAACTGTTATATAACATAAGTTTGATAAATGCATGTATCTAAATCCATTCAGTTATTGTGAATATCATATGGTAACATTGTTCTATATATTCCAATAACATTCAAGGACACTGCTGTTACTAAAAAAACAATCATACAGGGTGGAGTGAGATATCTCAAGATCTGGAGACGGGTCAATATAATGTACATGTATATAAGTACATGGTCTGCTAATCAGGACAGGAACATGTTATTACAGTACAAGAAACATAAAACTACAGGGGTTGAGCATACACTGAGGTTTGGTACTATATATGGACGAAATCATAATGTAATCAGAAATATTTTGGATTCTAATTGGAACATACTCTTAGCAAATGAAGAATTAAGAAATATTTTGGGACCAAAATGTCAGTTCTCATATAGACGGGGCAAAACGCTAGGTGCACTGTTCTCCCACTATAAGCACAAAGAAAGTGGGGGTGCTATTTATAAACAGATGACCATGACTGGAGACGGACTTTTGGGGACTTTTCCATGTGGGCATTGTGGATCTTGTAACCAGGTTAGTAAACTCAAACAATTCACTAGTGCCAATCCAAGTAGAGTATATGATCTAAGAGTGTTTGGTAACTGCAGTAGTAGCTGGGTTGTGTACTTAGCTACTTGTCAATGTTCAGCATTCTATGTAGGGCAAACATCAAGATCACTTAGAGTAAGAATGAGTGAACATAAAAGTGACATCAAAAACGAGAGAGACTAATGCTCTCTACAGACACACTTTGAAACATACCAATGCTAGATTTATGTTCATGATTATTGACAAAATTACTGGTGATAGGAGCAATCAACAGGGTTGGCATAGCATTTTGAACCATAAAGAAAAATATTGAATCATTCATCTTGGGGCATTATTTCCCCCGGGTCTTAATGACCACTTATAATATATTTTTGTGAAAGATAAATGGGAAAACACATGCAGGAACCAGTATACATACAAGAAATGTTTAAAATATAATACGAATATACATAGTTATGAACTATGTTTATGGAAATAAGATGTGGGCCCTTCATCTATGTGGTTTATTATACAATTGACATTGTTCATGCCTTATCTATGCATATTGATATATTTTAAATAAAATATCATTTGTATATATGTGCTAGATAATAATGAGGGCCTTATATTTGTATGCTGCCATTGTTAAAGCCTATTGGTAAAATTTATTATACAATTGACATTGTTCATGCCTTGTCTATCTGCATATTGATATTTTTCAAATGAAACATTTTTTGTATATATGTGCTAGATAATAATGAGGGCCTTAGCTGGTAACAGAATCTACCTAATAGTCTGCTTAAACATATCTTGCCATACATCAATGTATTTTAATATCATATTGTCTTTTCACAAAATATATTTGTGAGATTATCATGTGGGTCTCAATATTATGTACTATTGTTAAACCCTACTGGTTGAATATAATTGCATGTTTTCATGTTGAGGCTGTCTATTATATATAATTATGTATCTGGTATTGAATATCCAATGTTTTTGTGATATATTATATTTATGTGACAGAACTATATATTTACACTATAGTGTTATTTTGACAAAAGACTATACATTAACATACCACAGGTTTATATGTTTCTATGGATCCTTTACTTTGCTTACAGTGTATGACTATACTTTGGATGCAGCTTTAAAGAATTTCTGATCAGGGGCTATTATAATATTAAATTTATGTATAATATATAACTTTATAAATTATTACATGATGTATTTTCAGTGTAAATCTGTATCAGACATATGATGTACTATTACTATGTTTATAATGCCTCTATTACATTAAGGGTATACAGTGATTTGAATGTGACTGCAAATTAGTGTTTGGGATGGACCAAACCATGTTTCCATTGGTTGGCAGTTTCTATAAATATTCATGAAATAATTGGCATCACAAATGCTTTTTCACTGATGAAGGCTGGATAGCCGAAACCGGTTTGAATTTTGTTGCATTTATGCCTAAATAAATATCTACTTTTATTATTTTTGTTTCCAAGTGTTTATATGCTGCAAATGCTGGCCACTGGTGTTTTACTATGGCTATAAGTGCCAGACGGTAGGTTCTAGGCACTACCAATTACTGTATTCTCCTTCTAGCCCTCCCTCAGGGGTCCACTCTCTATACAGTAAGCCTTTGTGCAGTATACAGAATCCCCCTTCCCTTGACAATCAGGTGTCTCACTAGCTACCTCCCTCACGCCTTGTAATGTAGGGTCTGAGAGCTGAGCCTGTCTCAACTCTTTGTAACCCTTCTCGCTCCCCTTCCACCAGAAGTCTGGCATTCTCTGACAGTGGTGCCTCATTGTCAGTCTGGGTGTTACTACTCACCTCTGCCCTTGCAGTCACTCTGTCCAAGGGAACATCAGTACCAGCAAGCAGTTGTCTCACCTTCAGTCTCACTGCCACAGGGCAACTCCCTCCCTGAAGTAACCAGCTCACCAGTCATGGCTGCAAGTGTGCGGTCTCTCTCAGGCTACCAGACCCACATGCTTGTCTCCAAGCCTGACTGCATGAACACACAGTACTGCATTATTAAAATCATTCCCTATCAGGAGATCTGCAGGGATATCCTCAAACACACCTACTTGCTGGCTTCCTCTTCCACCTTCCCAGTCAAGGTGAACCCTAGCCAAAGGTATTTGGAATGGGGTCCATCCTAAAGCCCTGACTGGAGTGGACAGCCCAGGCAAGTAGTGCTCCTCTGTGACCATTGCAGGCTTCACAATGGTTATGTCAGAGGCTCTCTCTCTCTCAGCACTGGTCTCTCTGCCATTCCCTAAGATAGGATATAACCTCTTGTTGTAGTTTGGTACCCTTGTTGTCTCAAGACAACCTACTGTTGGCATTTTGTCATTCCCACTTACTGGCTTTCCCACCTTGTGTGCCCTACCTTGCCTCCGTGGACATCTATATTCTACATGGCCCCACTGGTTGCATTTAAAACATTTAACCCTAGGTCCTAGATGTGCACCTGGACTAGTGGCTTTCCCTGCTACTGGCAGACTCTGTTGGGGCAGTCTGGGCTGCCCACCATAGGTTCCGCTTCGACCCATGAGCGGCACTGATATCCCTTTCCTGTGCAGGGATGCCTTGCTTGTTAGTTAACGGTCTCCCTTCTTCCCCAACTCATCTACAGTAAGGCACTGTCTGTCCGCTAACCATATCCTCATATCCTCAGGCAAAGTGCTAAGGGCTTGCTCCCTCACCAAAATGTCTGCCAGTCATTCAAAAGTGGTGACCTGACATCCACTCACCCACCTATAAAAATAAATGCTTTGTTCAGCAACATATTCACACACTTTAATTTGCCTTGCGTCTATGCTCACGAAACTGTTTCCTATAATCTTCAGGTCTTAGCTTAAAAAAATTCTAGCAAACAATTCTTTACAACATTATAATTTAAAAAGTCATTATCAGACAATTTGGATAGAACATTCACAGCTTTACCATGGAGTAAGGGGGTCAGGAACTGTACCCATAACCCTTGGTCAATATTATACTGTTTACATACCCTCTTAAACAAATAAATGAAACTATCAAAATTATCCCCCTCTGTAAATTGTGGAAGGAATTTACTGACCTTTTGCGCTTCTGGGGTCCCAGCTACTTCATTCCCCATTATCTCCATGACTCTGGCGAAGAGTCAGCATCTCCTTTTCATGTTGCCTCTGCCTCTCCTTCGCAGCTTCCAGGCATACCATTTCCTCATTCTCCTCTGCCTGCAGATGTCACAGTTTCTCATTTTCCTCAGTCACTCTGCTGCTTCTATTTCCAAATGCTTGGCCTCCAACTCAAGTCTCTTTAGCTCCAGACAGATTTTTAAGTCATCTGTAGAAAGGTTGAGCTGTCCATTCTCTGAGTGTTGTACATCTCCATGGCCAGTCTGATCGTTGTCTTGGGTGCAATCCATTCTTGGATGTAGCTGTAAATAAAGTTGCAATCATGTCTGCTTTAGTCAGGTTTCCATGCATGAGTCCTTCATCCTGGCACATCTCAGCCAAATGGCTTAATCAGCTTCTATACTCCTCTGCTGCCATGCTTGCCTGCTCTCCTTAACTAAGCTAACAAAAGAAATAAAACAATAGTGATAAGAACTCTGAATGTTCACTGGGTGGCTGATTTAGAGTACAAAAACACCTTCAGTGATCACTGTACACAAGCTACAGGAATTCACTATCCACACCACTATAAACCAATTAATATGTGATGTGGCAATCTCACCACTATTAAACAATTAATATTTGATGTGGATATCCCACCACTGCCAAACAATATGTGACGCCCGTGTACTGGCCCAGTAATTAAGGAGCCTCAATCCTCACCACTAACACCAGTGAGGGACGTGCACATTGGGATGATGAACAGTACATACACAGTAAAGTACAATTTCCCTTAAGAGCACATTGTCTGGGGCTGGTTTCTCCCTCTATCTCCAGATCCCCAATAAGACTCCCCACTGGCACAGCTATAGGGTTAAGATCTCACCCGAGTGGTCAAACCAAAATCTCCAGCACCCCCTCTGTCCAACCAGTTTTTCATGTACCTGCCCAAGTAGCTGATACACACACACTGAGATATGAATTATATACTTACACACAGACAGTCCTGGGGAAGGCTGGCACAGTTCACTAGCTATGCCCATACCTCCCAACCATCCCGAATTAATAGTTTTTTACCGAGTTTTGGGGTCCCAATTAAGGGGTGCCACGATTCCAGAGTGGCACCCCTTAAGTTCCAATTTTTTAATCTAATTTTTACAGATCGCGCTTTCGGAGCTGACATCATGTGCGCAATGACATCAGCTCAGCCAGCCTGCTGGAATGCAGCTTAGACGTGCACGCATTAATTTTAAGCCATGCAGTTGCTCAGATGCGCCGTTTGGTAATTTTAAGCCATGCAGTTGCTCCGACACTTTGGATTTTCATCCACTTCAAGTACTTGTAAGCCATGGAGTTCAATTACTGGAGTTGCCGTTTGGAGGCTGCTGTTTAGGCAGTTGGATGAGGTACCTTTTACAGCAGATTCTCTTTGCTTAAGAGGGTGTGTGTGTGTAGATGCATGCAATTTGTAAGACTGACTGTAATGTACAACAATAACAATGTGCTGCACACGTATAAATATTTTTCTTAGTGTTGGAACAGGAAAGCGTGATCTGCAGTAGATGGTTTCATGGAAGTGCATGCATTTATTTCAAAACTTTGTCCTGCTTGTCTGCCCTCTGAACCCCTTTTAATTCATTAACATATTGATTTTTTCAGCTTTCTATTTTCATGCAATAACAGTATTCATGGTCGGACTCCTGGCTTGATCGCTGCTCAGTTACTTGTTACCAGCTGGCATTTATATATATTATGGCATGGAATTATAAAGCTTTGCTATTGTCTTGCTTTAGATGAATTGTTTGACACCAGTAATAGGAGTAATTGTTATTGTTGAAATTACCTGTCAGCTACCCGTAGCCATGGCCCTTGTCCCACTGAGAAACAGTGACAAGGAAAAGGGATATTTGGCGCATCCTCCTGATGACTTCTTCTCTGATAATAAGGAATGCAGGGCCTCTGATAATTTGCCTGTCAATGCTGAGTGCAACTCAGAAAGTGAAAACCAAATAGTTGTCAGTCACTTTGACAAAGACAGCAAAATGGTCATCAAAGTAGGAGGATTATCAAAATAAATGAAATCACTTACACATCCCATTGTTGGTTCAGTTCTGAGTTTTCTTCTAACACTTTTTTTTTTTTATTAAAAGTCATACCAGTTGCACAATAAACTGTGCATATCAAGCTATGAGGCCCTGCATTGCTATTATAAGCCATGCTGTACTGTATGTTAGAACACTTTGCAAATTCCATCCATATTAGAATGCAAGTTACAATGCTTGCTTCCATGAAAATTACTAAAACCAAGCTTCGTCCATTTATTTCGAATGCATTATTGTATGGGCAAGATACTTTTCACTGATAGGACCACCTGATTAATCTTCTCTGACCACCAGTTTACAATTTAGAGAGTCAATGTATTTAGTAATAAAATGTCACCCATACTCTGTGTGTCTGTGAAAATGCCACCATTCGATGGAGGTGGTGGCTAGAAAGGCTCAAACCCTGTACCTTGGCTACAAGGTAAAAAGAGCTTAAAGTCCCGAGCCACCACCACCTCTGAATGTATTCCTCATATTTTTGTTCTGTTCCTCATTAAATCTGTGGTTTTAAGGATTGTTGTTGTTGAATTCACTAAATAATAGGCATTTGAATTACAGACTTCATATTCTTCAGAAAATAAATAGCAACACAAAACCTTTTATTCTAGCAATTTTCTAAGCTTATAAATTCAGTTAAGTATTTGAAATGTGTCCCTATTTTGTGGCTGTAGTCCCCCATTACTGGCTTTCTTTGGGTTTTTTGTGCTAAGAGGTTGAGAGCTATGGTGAGAAGTGAGAACTAAATTCACTAAATCCAGAGTTCTACTATAGGTAACGGAGCAAACAAGCCAGTCCAAAGTTCTCAAAAAACAGCAGAAAATTTATTAATATATCCAGTAAGTGCTTTCGCTTAAGAGCTTCATCAGACTGTTATAATAAAATATAAAAAACAACTTATATATAAATTCAAAAACTATGAGCTGCACCTTTAAGTAATGGTTTTACATTTACTTCATTTTTATTGGTTCTGAAGTTTTTGAATTTATATACAAGTTGTTTTTTATATACAAGTTGTTTTCTGCTGTTTTTTGAGAACTTTGGACTGGCTTGTTTGCTCTGTTACCTATAGTAGAACTCTGGATTTATTTTATTCTTTTTTGTGGTACAGAGCATTTATCCTGTGGGTGTGCTGTGTTGCTGCTATTTTAAATTCACTAAATGATAGCTATTTAGGTTTCAGTCGGTCTTTCAAGAAGCTGACGATTTGGCATAGGGGTATGTTGTTCTGACTGTAGTGCACAGTGTCCTGGGTCCAAGACTTGGCAGTGAAATGCATGGTGGTAACAAGTTTTATTCTGGCAACATTCCAAAATTATACAAGCAATGATTAAAATGTCTCTGGTTTTTGCCCCCCCCCCCAAAAAAAAAAACTGAAATTGAAAATAAGTGCAAGGAGCTGTGCAAGATGCCTATGGCTTACACTACTGTAATTCTATTTATAGATGTCCACTTTTATGATGGTAATGTTCTTAACTGGGCAGTTCGTCATTATTGGTTCATGCATTTTGTTTTATTGCCTACTGGAAAAATGTTCACACTATAAATTTAAAATGCGCTATAACGTAAGTCTAACAAGTGTGCTGTATTATGCAAGGAATATAATTTAATAAAGTCAGGAAGGTGCATCAAAGAACGCATATATGTTTCTTTTTTTATGTGCAAGGGGCCTATGATTTGAAAATTGCACAAAGGTAATCTTTATCACCACTGGCCAGATGCATTTTCTTTGGATGTGGTGTGGGTTTCAATGCTGTTTCAATGAATGCGAGTTGCAAGGGCAGAGAGGTTTTAATGCAGAGTCTATTTTCATTGTGAGACAGTATTCCTTTGTTTAGCAGATACCTATTCGTGTTTGTGCATTGTGCTATAAAATGTAAAAATAAAAATCCAAATAATCATTGTAGAAGTAAAGCAGTATGCATGCACACATTAGTGTTTATGGTAAATGGGGTGAAATAGCCAGGTAATGGGACATTGGAATGGCTGCAGGGGGACTCTGGTGCCATATTTTGGTTGTCTGTTCTTCAGTTTGCATTTGAAAGTTATCCCACAATTCCATTGGAGTGGACGGGGTTATGTAATTATCTATGCAAATTTTACATTAATCAGTGTACAGATTTGTACCTATTTTTCATGGTCCCTGTCCAGATTTTTGATAATTCCAGGTTGAGAGGTATGGCTATACCCCCTTCTTACATTTTTAAGGCAAGCATACAAATCCTTACTATTCACAAATGTCATAGAATTATTTAGCTGGGCTGTGTCACATTTCTATACAAATTATATTAATATTTTCAAGTGACATACAATTATTTACAAAATTCCACCTAGCTGGGCTGGCAGCATCTCGGTTTATCACAACAGTGAATGGATGAAGCAGTTATTTAGTTAACGGCAGAAATGTAATCCCTGTACATTCAAATATTACCATTTTCATTTTGTGAACACCTGGGGCTGATAAATGGTCAAAGGGTAAAGATGTAAACTAGAAGTGGTCCTAGCCCACCTTGAATCTTGGATACTCCTTGAGATCTTTGCAGATGGAATGTGGAGATGTACTTCCTTCAGGTCCAAAGGGACCAAATATACTCCTGGGATCAGCAGATGTAATAAAGAGTAAACATCCTAAATATAATCTGTTTAATGTTAAGAGACCCAAGATGGGACTTCACATTAATGTAGATACTTACAGATGCCTTGGACTGTAAAGAATCTACCATTTTTTAAGAGGCTGTAGCTGGGGGATCAGACTTCAAGCTGCCCTAAATGGCCCTAGAAAACTGGGGGATCCACTAGGAAATTGGTTTCTGCCATGTCCAAAACATTCAGACAATACTTGTTGGAAGAGCCTCATATGAACTGCTTCTTAATGAGCTTTAAAGTGTCGCTGAAAGAAATATTGTCTGGTGTGGAGCTCCCAAAACGTTTTACCATCTGTATCATAATCCATTGGAAAAACAATTTGTGACAAATAGGTACAGTCTTCACCCTCCAACTCGGAGTGTGAAGATTTTATATGGATCCCCTTTCTCTTTGGTGGGGAGAGGGATCCCAAACATGGATGGCTTACCCTTGAACAGTTTACTACATACTCTTTCAAAACCACTTAATATCAAAGGTCACCCATGCTGTTATTTGTAAGGTTGATGCCTAAGCACTGGGCACCCAACTTACCTGAATGGCAAAAGACAATCCCTCTGAGTAAGTGGAATTTCCCAGCAAGCTTTTCATAAATGCATGGATTATGGATCATCTCCAATTACAATGGAGGACAGCTCCAAAATGCTGTACAGCTCAATGGAAGCAGCCAATAATCTGCACAGCTTTATAGTCTGCTTCTGGTATGCTTAGTACAGGGCATGATCAAGAAAAAAACAAGTGGTACACTAAGATATAGAAGCAAAACCTCACTGGGTGTGATTTATGTAGGCCCTAGCAAGATGTGTAGTAAAGATCTCTTGCTTTTTGCCCATATGCTGCTTCACTGCCACATTTTTTTATTATTTTTCTAATCTGGGTTTTAGGTCATAGATAATCTGAGTAGACTATAGTCTCACATTACTTTGCACTAGCATATTTTTGTTCGAAAGCCTACAGTACTTACAGCAAGACAGCTGGTGCTCCTCATCAAAGCAGAAAATGCACTTTAAGAATCCTTTGCTGAAATCTGTCTTCTGCATGCACACTTGCTAGCCAACTTCATCCAAGGATGTCATGGTCCTTGAAACTCCAAAATGTCAACAAGGCATACAGAAGAGTTGTCTACATAATCCAATAATATTATATAATAAAAATGTTCCCCAAGGTCCCATTGACAAGGATATATACTGCAATAGTGATTTCTAAAAAGTCATCATCTTCTTCTTTCGGCTTTTCCCATTAGGGGTCGTCACAGCGGATCATCTGTTTCCATCTCTTCCTGTCCTCTGCATCTTACTCTGTCACACCAACCACCTGCATGTCCTCTCTCACCACATCCATAAAACTTATCTTAGGCCTTCCTCTTTCCCTGTTACCTGGTAGCTTCATCCTTATCATCTTTTTCCCAATATACTCAGCATCCCTCCTCAGCACATGTCCAAACCAACATAATCTTGCCCCTCTGGCTTTGTCTCCTAACCTTCCAACCTGGGCTGACCCTCAAATATACTTATTCCTGATCCTGTCCACCCCTCATCACACACAGAGCAAATCTTAACATCTTTAACTCTGCCACATCCAGCTCTAACTCCTGCCTTTTTGTCAATGTCACCGTCTTCAACCCATATAAACATATCTGGTGTCTCACTATCCTCTTGTAGACCCTTCCTTTCACTCTTACTGATACTCGCCTGTCACAAATCACTCCTGACACTCTTCTCCACCCACTCCATCCTGCCTGTACTCTCTTCACCTCTTTTCCACACTCACCATTACTCTGAACTATTGATCCCAAGTATTTAAACTCATCCACCTTTGCTACCTCTACTCCTTGCATCCTCACCATTCCTCTATCCTCCCTCTCATTCCTCTTCTCTCTAGAGCATATCTCCATCTCTCCAGGGTCTCCTCCACCTGTTCCCTACTCTCACTACAGATCACAATGTCATCTGCAAACATCATAGTCCACGGGGACTCCTGTCTGATCTCATCTGTCAACCTGTCCATCACCATTGCAAAGAAGAAAGGGCTCAGAGCTGATACTTGATGTAATCCCACCTCCACCTTAAATGCATCTGTCACTCCCACCGCAGACCTCACCGCTGTCACACTACCCTCGTACATATCCTGTACCACTCTTACACACTTCTCTGACACTCCCGACTTCCTCATACAATACCACAACTCCTCTCTAGGCACCCTGTCATATGCTTTCTTTAAGTCTACAAAAACACAATGCAACTCCTTTTGACCTTCTCTGTACTTCTCCATCAACACACTCAGAGCAAACATTGCATCTGTAATGCTTTTTTCCGTCATGAAACCATACTGCTGATCACTAATCATCACGTCCCTTCTTAACCTAGCTTCCACTACTCTTTCCCATAACTTCATGCTGTGACTGATCAATTTTATCCCTCTTTAGTTACTACAGCTCTGCACATCACCCTTATTCTTAAAAATTGATACCAAAACACTTTCTCCATTCCTCAGGCATCGTCTCACTTTCCAAGATTTCATTAAACAATCTGGTTAAAAACTCCACTGCCATTTCACCTAAACACCTCCATGCTTCCACAGGTATATCATCTGGACCAACAGCCTTTCCATTCTTCATCCTCTTCATAGCTATCCTTACTTCCTCCTTGCTAATCTATTGCACTTCATTGATTCACTATCCCCACATCATCCAACCTTCTCTCCCTCTCATTCTCTTCATTCATCAACCCCTCAACGTACTCTTTCCATCTGCTCAACACACTCTCCTCGCTTGTGAGTATGTTTCCCTCATTATCCTTTATCACCTTTACCTGCTGCAGATCTTTCCTAGCTTAGTCCCTCTGTCTAGCCAATCAGTACAGGTCCTTTTCTCCCTCCTTAGTGTCCAACCTTTCATACAACTCTTCATATGCCTTATCCTTAGCCACCTCTTTGCCATGCACATCATCTCCTTATACTCCTGTCTTTCTTCATCTCTCTGACAATCCCACTTCTTTGCCAACCTCTTTTTCTGTATACTCTCCTGTACACTTCCTCATTCCACCACCATGTCTCCTTGTCATCCTTCCTCTGTCCAGATGTCATACCAAGCACCTTTCTAGCCATCTCCCTTACTAGCTCTGCTGTAGTTACCCAGCTATTTGTTAACTCTTCACTGCCACCCAGTGTCTGTCTTAACTCATCCCTGAACTCCACCTCACAATTACCCTTTTTCAATTTCCACTATTTGATCCTTGATGCTGCCCTCACTCTCCTCCTCCTTTTCTTCTTGATCACCGTCATCCTACAAACCCACCATCCTATGCTGCCTAACTACACTTTCCCCGGTCACCACTTTAAAGTCTCCAATCTCCTTCAAACTGGCTCTCCTACAAAAGTAAATCTTCCAAATTCCATACTTCAATGTAATTTGCTCTTTCCCCTTTTCTAAAGAGCCATCTTCCAGTGCTGTTAACTCTTTTACAATATTCAGTACTTCAAATACATTTGGTTTAGATTTTAATTTCCATTTTTTTTGCAGCCAACAGAATTAAACTTGAAAAGGCCTTGCTATACAAAGGCAATTCAGAACCTGTGTCCCAGCTCAAAAGAATCATTTACTTTCTTACAGCCATTTGCTCCTCAAATACTTCTGAAAATATGCTCTGCGGGTAACTTTTTTTTTAAATATGTCAACTCATTACACTTAAATCTCCAGTTACCTCTTTTTCCCCTGTCATACCTTCAACATTTGTTATCTACCTGAGGAAATGTTCTTTGAAGTCTGCTTAGGGTATAAAAATACCTATGCAAATACTTTCAAGCAAAAATCCAAAACCTTCTGGACTTTGCTGCATACATTAGAGCCATACATATGTTTTCCCATCGTTCCCTTGTAAACTGCTTTTCCAGTCTCACTTAATCTTTACTAACCTTCACTGGTGGATTTTTATAATGCACTATTTTATATGCCCGAATTATTCCCATGACAGCTGATTCTGATCTAGATTTGACTGAAAACTCTACTAGTGCAGGTCTTTCACTTGGGACTCCCCTATCCCATTCTCTTTTCCTATACTCTATCAATCCCTAACAGGCAAACCAGTCTCTGCCCTACAGTCCAAACACGTTTTTGGCCTCATCCCACTCAATTACCTTTCCCTTTCTAGTAATTTGTTCCTAACACCTTGGGGCTCCTTTGTCACTTTCTTCAGTAAATTCCATTGCCCATTTTTGGTACCCCTACCTGCAATCATCCCTACTGGCAAAATCTTTCATGGTTCCTGTGTTGGCTTAGTTCTTAGAATACTTTCTGCAACATTATGAATATAATACTCTGAAAGGTGTTCATTACACTCCCTTGGGACCTTAATCTAAAATCCCACACACACCGTACTTCTTGAACTGCCTGCTTCATCTTCCCTCTCCGCATTGAATTATAACCTTTTGCTTGAGTTAGTGTGTAGCTATAAAATAGTCCCTCAAATCAGGTAATTCTAAACCATCCTGATCTACTGGAAGAATCAGCTTTTTGAACTTGACCCTTGTCCTGTCTCTTGTAGATACATTCCTTCAACTCTCTTACTACCCTAACTTCTTCTCAGGTTGATAAAAATATGGCTGACTTGTATATAAAACTAAAGGGACTAAACATTTTCACTACTTATCTCTTACTACCCATAAACAAGAGCCTCCAGTTTCTCAGTTTTTATATTATCTTTTATCCTTTTCCCATACATCTTTAGCTGCCATAACAGATGCCTTCTTAAGGCATACTCTACTTTCTCCAGGGCTTTTGTATTTCTAATACCATGACGGGAATGGACCCCGTTCCCAAGTCAAAGTATGATTAAAGTTCATGAAATTAGTACAGTTTCACTCTTTGATGTCACCCAAAAGTGCTCTTCGCAGCACCCACAATGTGCCCAGTAATGATTCCTTCTGCAGTTCCTACGGAGTTACATGTATTGGTAGTGTATCTAAATAAGATTTTAGACTCTTTTTTTTTTTTTTTTTTTTTTTTTTTTTATAAGACCTGTTGCTCCTACTACTATTGGACGTATTTGGGCTTTCTTCCACATTGCTCTCATTTCTGCTTGCAGATCCTGATATTTTATAACTTTGTCTTTCTCTGTGCGCAGAGCACTGTAGTCAATGGATGTGGTGATTTCAATGATAAATGCTACTTTTATCTTTTCCTGAACCACTATATCTTGTTTTCTAGCATCTATCTTTTGATTTGTTGGTAATGGATGATCTCATGTGATGTAGACTTCCATCATTTTCTATAATGCTTTGTGGCTCATGTTTCCAGTGCTTTTCAGTCACTTCAAAACCATAATGTTTGCACAATCCCCAGTGCAACAGTCTCGCCACATTATTGTGCCTTTCAGTACACAGTCCTTCTGCCACTAGTATGTCACAACCAGCAATGAGACCGTTTCCAGTTCGGTTTTACAAAACCTACATTTGTCTGTTTCTCCCACATGTTCAATGGACTTTGTAAACCAGAGTGCATGTAGCCCAGTATCTTGTGCTACCAAAATTAACCTTTCATCTCTTGGTTTGAATTCACATCTCCTTAATCATTTCTGCATTCATTCCTGATCAGCACGAGGTTCTTCCAGAAGTTTTCTATACTTGCAACTATATTTATGCAGTTTCCACATTTCTTGCCTTTTCATCTGATCCTTCACCTCATATTTTTTCTTTTGTTTTTTGGCACATTTAGTTGCTGCCTGATTTCTATCCACTTCAACGATTTCCATTCCCGCGTGATGATATGCTTCTAAGTTAAGCATGGAAGTCATCTTAGATTTTTTTCTCCTCATGTTTCAAAACTTTCACTATGTTTGGATCTTGCGAGGTCGGCAGATATGTGTTGAGTCCCACGACTGCAGATCTGTACATATAATCAATTTTAAGGAGGCCCATCCCTCCTTTGGAATGGGGAATATATAATCTTGGTATGCACTGATTTTTTATAAATCATTTGGTGAGCATGAAGCATCCTTCTTGTTTTAATATCTAATTTATCCAACACGTTTTGGGGCCAATCACTCCAAAACTGTAAGTTAGGACAGGAAGAGCAAATTGGTTTATAGCTTGGATTTTGTTCCTAGATGTCAATGCTGTCTTCTAAAATATTTCTTACTAAGTTTTACTCACATTTGTTCATGTTTTATTGCTGATCCTTCATCAATTCCCAAGTATGTATACACTCCCCCTTGCTCAAGTTCTTTTACATCATATTCTTGTCCTATGTGATGTTTTCCTGCTTTGAAGGTTTTTTTTGCACATTTATCATGGCCAAATGACATTCTAATATAATCTGAAAAAGTTTTTGACAACCTGCAGCTGTGATTTCAGTTCCTCATCTGAAGACCTATACACAGTTTATATCATCAAAAAATAGAAGATGAGAAGCCTTTAGACTGTTTTCTAGGAGCCAAATTATAGCCATGGCCTAAGCTGTTGAGTAAACAGCTTAATGGGTTAAGGACAAGGCAGAAAGTACAGTTGTGTACACTTACCATAAATGTAGATGTTCGAGTGTATTCACTGTTGCAGTCATTACATTTGGGTAATCCTGCTGGCAGGTTGCCCTCAGTCGGCCTGAATTCCAAAGTCCTGGATCCTGCGTCGGCTGCTGTCACCCCTTCCTTGACGTCAGGTTGTCAGGGGTATAAAAGAAGCAGACATCACCATTTTCTTTAGTTTTTCTTGCCCCAGATGTCAGGTGCCCCCTAAAATGGTAGCCATAATTTATATATATATATAAATACATGCACCAATATAAACTTTACCTTCCTCTACAAGCAAATACACCACATATGTTGTATAAATCAGAGAAGGAAAGATAGGTTCCATCAGAAGAAATGAGGATGGCGGGTGGGTAACCTGGAATGTAACAGTGAATACACTTGAACATCTACATTTATGGTAAGTGTACACAACTGTACTATGTTCTTCGTCTTTCACTGTTGCAGTCATTACATTTGGGTAGAGTCCCAAAGCTATGGTTGGGAGGCTGGAGCTAAACAGCATTAGGAGCGGCTATGAGGCTCTGCAGAACTGCAGTGGCAAAGCCTGCCCTGGATTTAGAGTAGAGTGGCAGATGATAGTGCTTTGTAAAGGTGTGCACTGAATTCTAAGCAGCACCCTCTAAAATGTCCTTGGTTAGTACTCCCCTGAGAAAGGCTGCTGAAGTGGCTGCAGCTCTGGTTGAATGTGGCCTAAGGTCCTTAGGCACTGGCTTGCCATGGTGTAAGTAGCAGAAACAAATGCAGTGGCCTATCCACCTTTAAATAGTCTGCTTTGAGATAGCCTTTCCTTGTGATCCTGCAGCATATGTCACTAGTAATTGCTCTGTCTTTCTGAAAACTTTGGTTCTGTCCAAGTAGAATCTAAGCTGTCTGTGTAGGTCCAAAGAATGCAGAATTCTCTCCCCCTTGTTCTGTGGATTTGGATAGAAAGTTGGCAGATGAATAGTTTGGTTAAGAGCCACATTAGACACCACCTTAGGCATACATGTTGGGTTTGTCCTCAGAAACCCTGTCTGGATAAAAAATGATAAAAGGTTCCACAGCCTTGAGTGCCTGTAGCTCTGAAACTCATCTTGCAAAAGTTACTGCTAGGAGCACAGCTGATGTTCTTCATCTCACATTGCTGCAGTCCTTACATATGGGTAGTCCGCTGTCCTCGGTCGGCCCGAATACCAAAGTATTAGGCTGACGTCGGTCATGGGCGCTCAGATCTGACATCAGAGCATCAGAGTATAAAAGCGCATGACCGACGTCATATCCTCAGTCTTTTTTGCCGCATGGTCCGATGCAGAAGCAGCGTTTGCAAGTGCCGTTCGGCATTCTGAAATTTTCGTATTCTGAGTTTCAGACCGAAACCAAGTTGGGCTAAGTACCCCGTTGGGGAATATTTTTGTTTTTTCTTGCCTCAGTTAATTCTGGATGTCAGAAAAAGTGAATAATTGTATTTCTTGTGGGAAACAGATACCGCATAGGGATTACCACTCTCTTTGTATTCCTTGTTTGGGTCCTGAGCACGACGTAGTCGGGTGTCGCTTTTGTGCTAGGTTTAATAAGCGCACCATTAAACGTAGGTTAGATTGCGCTAGGCTTGTCTTCGGTAAGCGGTGTAATTATAATATGCCGCCAGATCCTCCGACGCCCGCTACCGCGAAGAAGCGCAAAGACAAATCTTTAAAGTCCAGGCAGGATGAGTCGTCCGTTCCGGACGCCGGTTCTTTAGAACCTACGGTGGAATCTGTGGATCCAGCCGAGGTTTCAGTTGAGTCTCAGGGGGAGGCTTTGATATTGCAAGATGTGGCCTCTCAGGAGTCAGGTCAGGCTGAGGGGGCCTCTCAGGTTGCTGTTCTCCCTTCCTTGCCTAAGGTGGTTAGGCCTTCTCCTTCTGTCTCTAACGCTCCTTCCAAAGGCAGGCCTGGTTTGCCTTCCACAGGTGTCAGTCCTAGTTCTGCAGGTTCTGTGCCTAAAAAACACATGCTTAAAATGGCAGAAGATTTAATTTCTTTAATCAGAGGTTCCATGCCCCCTCCTGATAAGAGGCCTAGGGTGGAGCCAGAGGTGGAAACTTTGGAGCAGGTTTCAGATTACTCAGAGTCTTCGGCTGAAGACATTCAGGATTTTCCTCCTTATTCTGATTCAGACGCAGAAGATTCCACTCCTTCTGCTTCTCCTCCAGAGGATTTTTCTTTTTCAGAAACCCTGCATTCTATGAGGGAACATTTTAAATGGGAAGGTCAGGATTTCTCAGATTCACGAAAGAGGCTTAGGGAATTTTTGTTTTTACCACAGCATAGGCCCTTGGCTATACCTCCTTTTTTGGATGTTGTTCAAGACATTTTCTCCGAGGCTTCCCTTAATCCAGACTCTCTGCCTCCTGCGCCAGTTAAGCCAGACAGGTATTACAGAGTGCCTGAGGCTCATAAATATCTGTATAAGAGTCCAAGGGCTGACCCAGAAACTATTAGCCAGGGACCTAAGGGTGTCAGGGCTTCTGTTGTAAAGAATCCAGTTCCTATAGATAAAGATGCTAGAGCTTTGGATAGATGGGGTAAGAAAGTGTATATCTCTTCCACTTTAGCAATGAGGGCTTTGAATTGTCAGTTTCATATGTTGAAGTATCAGAATTTTCTCCTTACTCAACTAAAATCTAAAGTGGATGCTTTGGCAGAAGGCATAGAGTGTAAAGAATTACAGGATTTGGTACATGCCTCTGAACAGGTGGGTAAGCATTCTTTGCAGTGTGGTTTCGATGCTTTACAGGCTTCTTCCAGGGTGGCTGCCACTGGTTCTGTTATTCGCAGGCACGCCTGGCTTAAAGATCAGAATTTGTCAGAGCATGTTAAAACTAGAATTTTGGCTGCTCCTTTGCAGTCTGAAGTTTTGTTTGGTTCCTTGAAGAAAATGGAAGACAAGGCTAAATCTATGCAGACTGTTAAAGATTTTTTGCAGGTGCAGCCTCCTAAGTTTAGCAGGAATTGGCCTACTAAGGGATGGGCTTATCCTTCTTCTGATTTACAGTCTAGGGGTAGATCTAGACGTGGTAGGGGCAGAGCTCAGAGTCCTTTCAGGCCCAGAACATGGAGTTCACCTGCACAATCTACAGGTGAGGGCTGAGGCCAGTCCTTTCATAAACAGGCCCAATGACCTGCATCTTCAGCTGCCAGATTCTTCCTGTCTGGCAGCTCCTTTGGGAGGAAAGTTGGCACTCTTCAAGCAAAACTGGCTTTTAATCATCCAGGACAAATGGGTGTTGGACATTATAGACCGAGGCTACAAGTTTTATTTCCATACATTGCCTCCTTTCAAAGGCATGCCAGACGTTCCTCCTCAACAAAGGGTAGAGGCTCACAAGCAGATTTCTTTACTTCTTCAAATGGGGGCTATACAGCAGGTCCCTCTGTCAGAAGTGGGCCTAGGATTTTATTCTCGCCTGTTTCTAGTACCAAAGAAAGGAAACACTTGGAGGCCAATTTTGGATTTATCTATCCTCAACACATACCTGGACATTCCAAAATTCAAAATGTTGACGTTGCAACAACTTCTACCTCTGTTGGGCAAAGATCACTGGATGGTAACTCTGGATCTCAAAGAGGCTTATCTTCATGTTCCTATCAGGCCCAGTTACAGGAGATACCTGCGTTTTCGGGCTGGGACTTTACATTATCAGTTCTCTGCATTGCCCTTTGGCTTATCTACTGCACCCAAGGTGTTCACAAAGGTTCTGGCTCCAGTGATAGCCTTCTTAAGGTTAAGAGGAATACAAATTTATCCTTATTTGGACGATTGCCTGATTCTTGCTCAAGACAAGTACGAGCTTCTTCATCATCTACAGTATGTGATGGCAGTGTTAAGGTGCCTAGGGTATTCTGTGAACGAAACAAAGTCCAGTCTAGTACCCTCTCAGGAAATGTGCTTTCTGGGTGTGAGACTGAATACAGCTTCCCAGATGGCCTTTTTGACCCCGGACAAGCAAAAGAACCTTACACTTTACTTCCATCAATTGTCTCTACGGTCCAGGCCAACTGCAAGGACAGTCCTTCAAGCCTTGGGGTTCATGGCATCTTGTATTCTGGTGCTTCCCAATGCCAAACTGCATATGAGGAAGCTACAGTGTTATCTCAAAAATGTATGGACACAACACTGCCAAGATCTGGACACTGTCATTCAAATAATACCTTGCATTCAAAAGGAATTTTTGTGGTGGGCTCAGGAATGTCACCTAAACAAGGGACTCTCTGTGACCCGACCAGAGGCGAGTCAGATTTTAATGACAGATGCCTCAGACAAGGCTTGGGGAGCACACCTCAATGGAAAATGGGTTCAAGACACGTGGCCTGCCAGACTTCAACATTTACATATCAACATGAAGGAGATGTTAGCAGTCCAATTTGCATTGATGGCTTTCAAGGATTTACTTCACCCAGGGCAAGTGTTGATTCTAACAGACAACACAACTGTCATGTGGTACATCAACAAGCAAGGGTTAACCCATTCGTACCCTCTTTGCAGGCAAGCAATGATTTTGTGGGAGACTGCTCTCAGTTTACGCCTCAATCTTCAGGCAAGGTTTCTACCAGGAGCACAGAACTCCTTAGCAGATGTTTTGAGCAGACAGATAGTGGATCCCCACGAGTGGAAATTGGATCCTCATGTATTTTGAAAATTGACAGTGATATGGGGAACTCCAGACATAGATCTGCTCGCTTCTCCACTAAATTTCCAGTTGCCAAAGTTTTGCACAAAAATGTTTCATCCCACAGCTTGGAAAGTGGATGCTCTATCATTCAGTTGGAGCAATCTTCACGTCTATGCCTTTCCACCTCTGCCTCTCCTCTCCAAGGTACTCTTGAAGGTCAGACAAGACAAGCCCTCCATGATTCTGATAGCTCCAGATTGGCCTCGACAGCACTGGTACCCTCTGCTGAGGAGTTTAGTAAGGGAGCCTCCATGGCCTTTGCCTTCGATTCCACACCTTTTGTCTCAGGAGGGCAATCATTTCATCAATGTCAGGATTCAGTCCCTGCATCTAACAGCCTGGCATATTCGGTTCTAGAACCTGGAGGGTCGCAGCTTCCACAACAAGTTTTGAATGTTATTTTAGAGGCCAGAAGGCCTAGTACAAGGAAAGTTTATGCTGATAAATGGAGGAGATTTTTAATTTGGAGCAAAACAAAGAGCTTTGATGTTTCCAGGCCTGATTTAAGTGTTTCTCTTCAATATCTTACAGAATTATTAGACAAGGGTTTATCTTTCTCCTCTATAAAAGTTCATGCTGCAGCCATTTCTGCTCACTATGACTGTGACCCTCCATTATTCTCTCATTCTTTGTTTAAGCAATTTCTTAGAGGGGCAAAGAACACAAGACCCCCACGTAGAGCTCCTACTCCTGCCTGGGATCTCAATTTTGTGTTGGAAAAACTTACTTTACCTCCTTTTGAACCTGCAGCTACTGCTGAGTTAAAGTTTTTGTCTTGGAAGACTGCTTTTTTGTTGGCCATTATGTCTGCTAGAAGGGTTTCTGAATTACAGGCTCTTATGGCAGTTGAACCCTTCCTAATTTTTCATAAGGATAGGGTATCTCTGCACTAATCCTACTTTTATGCCTAAAGTGGTTTCAAATGTGGCCTTGAACCAATCAATTCATTTGCCCACTTTTTATGCAGATCCCCAAAATAAAGGGGAGAAAATTTTGCACACTTTGGATATTCACAGGCAGTTGCTATTATTTGAGCAGGACTAAAGGGTTCAGACAGTCTCAGCAGTTGTTTGTTTCTTTTGCTTTAGGTTCTCAGGGAAACCTGTTTCAAAACAAACTATTTCTAAGTGGATTGGCTTTTGTATTGCTTTTTGTTATTCTCATCATGGTAAGGAGATTCCGCTGGAATCAGACCTCTCTCCACTAGGGCTACTGCCACTTCTACAGCTTTTTTAAGGGGAGTAGCTACTAAAGATATTTTGGAAGCAGCTACTTGGAGTTCAGTGCATACTTTTTCTAAACATTACCACCTTCCTCTTTATTCCAAATCTAGGGCTGGATTTGCCACTGCAATCTTACAGGGCATTTTGGCAGCTCCTAATGCTGTATGATTTTGCCAGCCTCCCTTTACCTCTGCTTTGGGATTCTACCCATATGTAAGGACTGCAGCAATGTGAGATGAAGAACATAGTACAGTTTTGTACCTACCATAAATGTAGATGTTCGAAGATCCACATTGCTGCAGTCCAATTTACCCTCCCTCCTTCCCCTCTGTAGTTGGGAATGGTTGTATGGTTTGGGTGGTAGCTGTTATTTGTACATGCCTTTTGGGAAGTATCCTAATTTTGACTGTGGCCTTTCCTTTTAGGGCCTTCTGACATCTGGGGCAAGAAAAGACTGAGGATATGACGTCGGTCATGCGCTTTTATACTCTGACGCTCTGATGTCAGATCTGAGCGCCCATGACCGACGTCAGCCTAATACTTTGGTATTCGGGCCGACCGAGGACAGCGGACTACCCATATGTAAGGACTGCAGCAATGTGGATCTTCGAGCATCTACATTTATGGTAGGTACAAAACTGTACTTTTTCCAACATAAAAACTTTATATCAGCAGTAGCAGTTGGCTCAAAAGGAGGCAGGGTGAGTTTTTCCCAAGACATAGTTGAGGTCCCATGCATGCATTGGTGATCTCCTTGGAGGCCTTACATTTTTGGCTCCTCTGAGGTACTGCTTTAATAAGGGATGAGAAAAGATTGGTGGCTCTGTATTGTAATGAGTCGAAATGGCAGAGGCATGAATTTTAATAGATGAAAAAGATAGGCCTTTGTCCAGCATCTCAGTTAAGTATTGCAAAATCTGAGGAATATTTGGCACAGCTGTATCAGTTCCTTGTGCCTGGTTCCAAGCACAGAATCTCTTCCATTTTTTCCAGCATAAGATTTTCTAGTACTAGGCCTTCTGGCTTCCAAAATGATATCCATAACAGCTTTACTGAGAGGTGTGTTTTGTACGATTACATTATCCGCCATGCTGCCAGGTTTAAAGTCCTGAGTTGGCTGTGCAGGATCTGATTGTTTTGCTGGGACAGTAGATGAGGCATTTGAGGCAAGGTCCAAGCTGGGCATTGAGACAAGTTTCTTAGGATTGGATACCAGTACTGGTGGGGCCAGTCTAGAGCAATCAGTATCATCTTTGGCTTCTCCTGTCTGACCTTTAGGAGTACCTTGGGGAGGAGAGACAGTGGCGGAAAGGCATATACTGGTAGGTTTTTCCAGCTGAAAGATAGGGCGTCCACTTTCCATACTTGTCTGTGATATGTCCTTGTGCAGAATCTTTTTAGTTGGTAGTTGTGAGGGGAGGCAAATAGATCTATGTCCGGGCATGCCCATTTCCTTGTTATCATGCTGAAGACTTGTGAGTCCAGCTGCCACTCGTGGGGATCCATGAGGCTTCTGCTTAGTTCATCTGCCAGAGTATTTTTCCTTCGTGACAGGAATTGTGCCTGCAGATGCACTTGGTAAGTCAATGCTGTGTCCCACAAAGTCATGACTTGTCTGCAAAGGGGGTAAGAATGTGTGCCCCCGTTTGTTTATATACCATATGACTGTGGTGTTGTCTGTCTTTATCAGTAGTTGTCCCGGATGACGTAGGTCCTTGAAGGCTGTCAGGGTATTTTGAACAGCTAGCATCTCTTTTTGATTGATGTGTAGCTGCATTTGGCTTGAGGACCATATGCCCTGAATGCATCTTCGTGCCATGTAGGCCCCCCCAGGCATAATCTGATGCATCCGTTGTTAATGTCTGCCTGGCTGGGGGTAATGTGAATGGCTGTTCCTTGTTTTGGTGACAAGCCTTTGCCCACCATCAAAACTCCTGTTGCAGGTAGGGAATGAGAGTAATCACTGTTTCCAGGCTGTGGCAATGTTGAGTCCAAACACTTTTTAGGTACCATTGAAGTTTTCTCATATGCAGTCTTGCATATGGAATTAGTAGGATGCAGGATGCCATGAAGCCCAAAGCCTGCAGATTTTTTTTTGCAGATAACTGGGCCTTTGTTGCCAACATTTTGAAATAGGTAGTCAGTTGCCTTTGTTTGTCTGGTGTGAGGATAAACCATCTGGGCAGTTGTATTTAAGCTTGCACCCAGGAATATTATCTCTTGAGAGGGTACTAGTTTTGATTTCTTTTCGTTGACTGTGTACCCTAGGCATGTTAGA
The DNA here is from genome assembly GCF_019279795.1 of Protopterus annectens. Classification (NCBI taxonomy): domain Eukaryota; kingdom Metazoa; phylum Chordata; order Ceratodontiformes; family Protopteridae; genus Protopterus; species Protopterus annectens. The sequence continues at coordinate 445,389,132 of NC_056743.1, forward strand.
AGTCTTTTCACAAATGCCAGATGCTATAGAAGAATGTCCTTGTTCTCTGCTTGAATTAGACAGTCGTCCAAGTAAGGATATATTTGTATTCCTCTTTGTCTGCAGAATGCAATTACTGGTGCCAGGCACTTTGTAAAGACCCTGGGCACAGTAGATAAGCCAAAGGGCAGTGCAGAGAATTGGTAATGCATTGAGCCAGCCTTGAATCTGAGGTATCTTCTGCATAATTGATTGGGACATGCAGGTATGCCTCTTTTAGGTCTAAAGTCACAAGCCAAGCGTTCTTGCCCAGCATGGGCAGAAGCTGCTGCAAAGTCAACATCTTGAATTTTGGTATATCCAGGAATGTGTTCAGAATAGATAGGTCCAGTATTGGTCTCCAGGCCTTGTTCTTTCTGAGTACCAAGAACAGTCTTGAGTAAAATCCGTGTCCCTGCTCTTGCTCTGGTATTTGTTGAATGGCCCCCATGTCCATGAGGGATGAGACTTGTTTTTGTGCCTCTGCCCATTGACTTATTGGCAGATCTGGCCAGCTGTTTACCTTTGGCAGGGTATGGAAATGGAACTTGTAGCCTTATGACATGATATTTAGAACCCACTTGTCCTGAGTTATAATGTGCCAATTTTGAGAAAAAAGTGCTAATTTCCCCCTAAGAGTGCTTCCAGGAGATAAGTGCTTGGTGCAGGCAGGGGGAAGTCATTGGGACTGTTTCCTGTATGGTTGTGATTTGTCTTCTCCAACTTTGGAGGTAGAAGCACCCCATTGCTTTGACCTGTATGAACCTTGTGCCTGGGATCTACCTCTAGGGCATCTGGATCTGCCCCTTAGAGGTCTGTCTGATGCAGGAAAAGACCAATTCTTTGTAGGCCAGTATCTACTAAACCTAGGTGGCTGTACTTGTAAAAAATCTTTGACAGTTTGCATAGATTTAGCTTTGTCCTCCATTTTGTTTAACACCTCTTCTGCCTTAACACCAAACAAAGTATCATGCTGTAAAGGTGGATCTAATAATTTAACTTTGACATGATCAGGCAGATTGTGTTCCTTTAACCAAGAATGCCTCCTAATTACAGAACCCATAACTGCGGCCCTGCAGGAGGCCGCCAAAGAATCAAAACCACATTGCAAAGTATGCTTTCCAACTTGTTCAGCTGCATGCAATAAATCCTGCATTTCCTTGTTTTCTGCACATTCAGAGTTTAACATTTTCTGTTTAAGCAATGCCATGACATGTTACTGATATTTGAGCATATGAAACTGGCAGTTTAAGGCCCTTTTAGCCAAGGTAGCAGATGTCTAAACCTTTTTTCCCCATCTATCTAGTGCCCTAGAATCTCTGTCAGAGGGGGTAGGGTTTTTTGCAGCGGAAGCCTTAACTCCTTTGGGACCCTGTGAAATAGTTTCTGGGTCTGCAGCAGGGTTTTTAAAAAGGAATTTATGTGAGTCAGGAACCCTGTAATATCTGTCAGGCTTAACAGGAGCTGGATGTAAGGAGTCAGGGGTAAGACTCGACTCCGAAAACACATCTACAATGTCTAACACAGGTGGAATGGCTAGTGACCTGTGTTGAGGTAGTAAAAGGAAATCCCTGAGCCTCTTTTTAGATTCTGAAAAATCTTGGCTCTCCCAGTGGAAATGCTCCCTCATGGTATGCAAGGTTTCCCCAAAATAAAAGTCCTCTGGAGGAGAAGCTGAAGGTATAGATTCTTCAGCATCAGAATCCTCATAGGGTGGAAGACAGTATTCCTGATCAGAAGAGGAATCAGAAGAAATAGAAACATGATCTGAAGATTCATAGTCAGTCTCTTGCCTAGGCCTCTTATCAGGAGGGGGATGGGAAAGTACAGTTGTGTACCTACCATAAATGTAGATGGTCGAGTGTATTCACTGTTGCAGTCATTACACCTGGGTTATCCTGCTGGCAGGCGACCCGCAGTCGGCCCAAGTTCCAAAGTCTTGGTCTGGCGTCGGTTGCTGTCGCTTCTTCCCTGACGTCAGTGCGCCAGGGGTATAAAAGTTGCAGCCGACGCCATTTTCTTCAGTTTTTCTTGCCCAAGATGTCAGGTGCCCCCAGATAGGAAGGCTGTAAAGATAAAAATATGCCAAAAAAACATGCATATGTTACTATAAACATTTCCTTCATCTACAAGCAAATACACCACATAGGTTGTATAGAGTTGAGAAGTACAGAAAAGTCCCAGCAAAGAAAAGGGGGATGGTGGGTGGGTAACCTGGACTGCAACGGTGAATACACTCGAACATCTACATTTATGGTAGGTACACAACTGTACTATGCTCATCATGTTTCACTGTTGCAGTCATTACACTTGGGTAGAATCCCAAAGCTGAGGTTGGGTGGCTGGATCTAAATTGGATTAGGCAAGGCTAGCAAGCCCTGCAGAACTGCAGTGGCAAAGCCTGCTTTGGATTTAGAGTAGAGAGGTAAGTGGTAGTGCTTGGTGAAAGTGTGCACAGAGCTCCAGGTTGCAGCTTCTAAAATGTCTTTGGTTGGTACTCCTCTGAGGAAAGCTGCTGAAGTGGCTGCTGCTCTGGTAGAATGAGGCCCAATACCCTTAGGCACTGGTTTGCCATGTTGTGCATAACAGAAGCAGATGCAGTGTCCTACCCATTTGGAAATTGTCTGCTTTGTAATAGGCTTTCCTTGTGATCCTGCAGCATATGCTACAAACAGTTGCTCAGTTTTTCTGAAAGCTTTTGTTTTGTCCACGTAGAATCGTAGCTGCCTGTGTATATCCAAAGCATGCAGAAGTCTTTCCCCTTTATTCTGGGGATTTGGGTAGAAAGTAGGTAAATTAATGGTTTGGTTTAAGGCCACATTGGAGACCACGTTTGGCATGAATGTTGGATTTGTCCTAAGAGAAATCCTGTCCTGATGAAAAATGAGGAAAGGCTCCACAGCCATCAATGCCTATAACTCTGAGACTCTTCTTGCTGAAGTTATTGCTAGGAGCAGAGCAGTTTTCCATGACAAGAAATGTAGGTCAGCTGTACTGGCTGGTTCAAAAGGAGGCAGTGTGAGCTTTTCTAAAACAAAATTGAGGTCCCAAGTAGGTACTGGTGCTCTCCTTGGGGGGGTCTTATATTTTTTGCCCCTCTGTGGTACTGTCGTAGAAGAGGATGTGAAAAAATAGGAGGATCCGTATTGTAATGAGCTGAAATGGCAGAGGCATGCATTTTAATAGATGAGAAAGATAGGCCTTTGCCCAACATCTCAGTTAAGTATTGCAAAATTTGAGGTACATTAGGGACCATTTTTCTGTGTAAGATTTCCTAGTGCTGGGCCTCCTGGCTTCCAAAATAACATCCATAACAGCTTTAGAGAGAGGTGCAGTCTGAGTGGCTACATTATCTGCCAGGTTTTAAGGTTCTGAGTTGGCTGTGCAGAATCCGACTGTTTTGTTGTGTCAGAATATGAGGGATTTGAGGTAGAGGCCAAGGTGGGCCTTGGGACAAACTCTTTAGGATTGGGTAGCAGTGCTGGCGTGGCCAGTCTGGTGCAATCAGGATAATTTTTGCCCTTTCTTGTCTGACTTTTAGTAGCACCTTGGTGAGAGGAGGCATCGGAGGGAATGCATAGACTGTCAGGCCTTTCCAGCTGAATGATAGAGCATCCACTTTCCATGCTTGAGAGTGATAATTTCTTGTGCAAAATTTCTGTATTTGGAAATTGTGAGGGGAGGCAAAAAGATCCATCTGGGCATCCCCATTTCTTTATCGTCTTGCTGTACACTTGTGGATTTAGCTTCCATTCGTGAGGATCCATGAGATTTCTGCTTAGTTCGTCTGCCGGTGTATTTTTTGTTCCTGGCAGGAATTGTGCTTGCAGATGTACTTGGTAGGTCAGCGCTGTGTTGCACAAAGTCATGGCTTGTCTGCATAGGGGGTAGGAATGGGGGCCCCCTTGCTTGTTTATGTACCACATAACTGTGGTATCGTCCATCTTTATTAATAGTTGTCCCGGATGTATTAGGTCCTTGAAGGTTGTCAGGGCATTTTGTACAGCTAGCATCTCTTTTTGATTGATGTAAAGATGCATTTGTGCTTTGGGCCACATGCCCTGAATACATTTTCCTGCCATATGTGCTCCCCAGGCGTAATCCGATGCATCCGTTGTTATTGTCTGCCTGGCTGTAGGTAAGGTGAAAGGCTGTCCCTTGTTGTGGTGACAGGCCTGGGACCACCATCGAAACTCCTGTTGTAGGCAGGGAATTAAAGTTACGACCGTCTCCAGGCTGTGAATGCTGAGTCCAAACACTTTTTAGATACCATTATAGTTTCCTCATATGCAGTTTTGCATATGGAATTAGTAGAATGCAGGATGCCATGTAGCCCAGGGCCTGCAGAATTTTTCTTGCAGGGAGCTGGGTTTTTATTGCCATTATTTGAAAGTAATGAGTCAGTTGCCTTTGTTTGTCTAGCGTGAGATAAGCTATCTGGGCAGTTGTATTTAAGCTTACACCCACGAATATTATCTCTTGAGAGGGCACTAGTTTTGATTTATTTTCGTTTACTGTGTACCCTAGGCAAATTAGCAGTCTTTTTACAAAGGCCAGGTGCTTTAGAAGAGTGTCCTTGCTCTCTGCTTGAATAAGGCAGTCGTCCAAGTAGGGATATATTTGAATTCTTCTTTGTCTGCAAAATGCAATTACTGGTGCCAGGCATTTTGTGAAGACCCTGGGCACAGTAGATAAGCCAAAGGGCAGTGCAGAGAATTGGTAATGCATTGAGCCTGCTATGAATCTGAGGTATCTTCTGCAAGACTGTCTGATTGGGACATGCAGGTATGCCTCCTTGAGATCCAAAGTAATTAGCCAAGCCTCCCTGCCCAGCATGGGCAGAAGTTGCTGTAGTGTTAACAATTTGAATTTTGGAACATCCAGGAAAGTATTTAGGATTGACAGGTCCAGTATTGGTCTCCAGGCTTTGTCTTTTCTGGGTACTAAGAAAAGTCTTGAGTAAAATCCTTGCCCCTGTTCCTGTTTTGGAACTTTTTGAATAGCTCCCATGTCCATAAGAGCAGCAATCTATTTTTGTGCCTCTGCCCATTGGTTTTGTGGCAGGTCTGGCATACCTTTTGATTTTGGAAGTGTGTGGAAGTGGAACCTGTAACCCTGAGAAACAATATTCAGCACCCATTGGTCCTGGGTGATCATGTGCCAATTTTTTGAGAAAAGTGCTAGCTTTCCCCCAGGGGTGCTGTCAACAGGTAAGAGCTTGGCATCTGCAGAGGGAAGTCATTGTGACTGTTTCCTATAAGGTTGTGATTTATCTTCTCCTCCTTTGGGGGCTGAAGTACCCCATTGTTTAGGTCTATAGGAGCCTTGGGGCTGAGATCTGCCTCTTGGGTGTCTGTATCTGCCTCTTTGTGGCCTGCCACTGGAAAGGACCAATTTTTTTGAAGGCCAGTTCCTGTTAAATCTCGGTGGTTGTACCTGTAAGAAATCTTTCACTGTCTGCATTGACTTTGCTTTATCCTCCATTTTTTTTAACACCTCTTCTGCCTTAACACCAAACAACGTATCATGCTGTAATGGAGCATCCAATAATTTTACTTTAACATGGTCAGGTAAACTTTGTTATTTCAACCAAGCATATCTTCGAATTACAGAGCCTGTAACTGCGGCTCTACAAGAAGCCTCTAATGAATCAAAACCACATTGCAGAGTATGCTTTCCCACTTGTTCAACTGCATGCAATAAATCCTGCATTTATTTACTCTCAGGACTTTATGTATTTGTAACCATTTTCTGCTTTAACAATGACATGAGGTATTGTTGATATTTAAGCATGTGAAACTGACAGTTTAAGGCTCTTACAGCTAAAGTAGCAGAAATGTAAATTTTTTTCTCCCGTCTGTCCAGAGCTCTGGAATCCCTATCTGAGGGGACAGGATTTTTGGCAGTGGAAGCCTTAACCCCTTTAGGGCCCTGTGAAATTGTTTCTGGGTCTGCAGCGGGGTTTTTGTAAAGTAATTTATGAGAGTCAGGGACCCTGTAAGTACCTGTCTGGCTTGACTGGTGCAGGGGGTAAAGAACTGGGAGAGACTGGATTCAGAAAAAACATCATCTACAATATCAAGCACAGGGGGGATAGCCAGGGGACTGTGCTGAGACAATAACAGGAAAGCTCTGAGCCATTTCTTGGATTCTGAATAATCCTGGCTCTCCCAATGGAAATGCTCCCTCATGGTGTGCAGGGTTTCCCCAAAAGAATAATCCTCAGGCGGTGAGGCAGAAGGAATGGACTCTTCTGCATCAGAGTCCTCATAGGGAGGGAGAGAATATCCCTGATCAGAAGAGGAATCAGAGGAAATGGAAACCTGATCAGAGGAATCATAATCAGTGTCTTGCCTAGGCCTTTTGTCAGGAGGGGGATGGGAACCCCTGATTAAAGTAATAAGGTCTTCAGCCATTTTAAGCATCTGTTTCTTTGGCATGGAGGACTGTTCTGGAGAATGCTGTACTTGTTTTTTTGTCTTTAATGGAGTCTTTGACTTTGCCTTTGCTGCTGTAGTAGCCTTAATTGTAAGCTGTGAAGGTCTGAAAAAGTACAGTTTTGTACCTACCATAAATGTAGATGTCCTAACAGGATTGCATCTGCAGTCCTTACAAATGGGTTGTCCTGTCGTCAGGCAGCCCTTCGGTCAGCCGGATTCCAAAGTCTGGGTCTGGCCTCGGCTGGTGTCGCACTTCACCCGACGTCATAGCTGCAGTTCTTCGGGTATAAAGGCACCAGCCGACGCCATTTTCCTCAGTGTTTCTTGCCCCAGATGCCAGTTGCCCTCTTGTATAGCTAAATTTTTGGATAAATGCCAATGTTTCCAAATAGTAGAAGGCAAACACAAAAAATAATCATGTATGTACATATATACAAACAAATACACCATAAGAGATCCCCCCCAGCTAGCTATTAGGTGGGCAAGTACCCTAGGAATACCACAGAGGGGAAGGAGGGTGGGTAATCCTGACTGCAGATGCAATCCTGTTCGGACATCTACATTTATGGTAGGTACAAAACTGTACTATGTCCTTCAAGGATGCATCTGCAGTCCTTACAAATGGGTAGAATACCATAGCCAAACTAGGAGAGGAGGAAGAAGAAATTATGGTGTAGTTAGGATCCCTTGCAAAACAGCAGTGGCAAACCCTGCTCGGGATCTAGAGTATAAAGGTAAATTATAATGCTTGGCAAATGTATGCACGGAGGTCCAAGTAGCAGCCTCTATAATGTCCTTGGTAGCCACTCCTCGTAAGAAAGCTGTGGTAGTGGCTGTAGCCCTTGTAGAATGAGGCCTTATGTTCTGTGGAATTTGCTTTCCATGGTAGGAGTAACAGAATCTAATGCAATTTCCTATCCACTTGGAGGTTGTCTGTTTGGAAATTGCTTTTCCTTCCCTTCCTTTTGCATATGCTACCAGAAGCTGGTCAGTTTTTCTATTGCCCTTGGTTCTGTCCAGGTAGTAGCGTAACTGTCTATGTACATCCAAGGTATGCAGCAGTCTTTCCCCCCTGTTCTGTGGATTGGGAAAGAAGGTAGGTAGGTGGATTGCCTGGTTTAAAGACACTCTGGATACCACCTTAGGCATAAATGTAGGATTAGTTCTCATGGACACTCTATCTTGATGGAAGATTAGGAAGGGTTGTACTGCCATTAAAGCCTGTAGTTCCGAAACCCTTCTTGCTGAGGTAATTGCCAGCAGGAAAGCAGTTTTTCAGGATAGGTGTTGAAGATCTTCTGTTGCTGCTGGTTCGAAGGGGAGTGTCAATTTTTCTAGCACAAAGTTCAAGTCCCATGCTGGTAATGGTGGTTTCCTAGGAGGTTTTACATTCTTAATTCCTCTCAGAAACTGCCTGAGTAGAGGATCTTGAAAAGACAGGGGATCAAGCTGTATTCTGCAGAAATAGCTGATGCATGTATCTTGATGGAGGAATAGGACAGGCCTGTATGGAAAAGCTCTGCCAAATACTCCAGGATGTTGGCAATGTCTACCTTTGACACATCTTTGCCCTCTCGGTACTCCAAATGAGAAACCTTTTCCATTTTCCTGCATAGTTCCTTCTTGTTGAGGGTCTGCGGGCCTCAAGGATAATGTCTTTAACCCTTTGGGATAAATCTGGGTTAGTTGCTCTTATGTAATGTTCCAGGCAGTCAGTTGCAGAGTTTTCAGGTTTGGATGCAGGATGTTGTAGTCGCTCTGAGTTAACATCAAAGGAATCAGGCGTAGTGTCCACATTTTCCCCCGAGACATGCTCCTCAGTAATGGGTACCAATGTTGTCTTGGCCAATCTGGAGCTATCAGAATTATCCTTGGACGTTCCTCTTTGATTTTCAATAGCACCTTGTGCATCAAAGGAAGAGGTGGGAATGCATATGCTGTCAGGCCTTTCCAAGTGAAGGATAGAGAGTCCACCTTCCAAGCAAGTGGGTGGTATGTCCTTGTGCAGAATTTCTTGAGCTGGTGATTGAGTGGGGATGCGAATAGGTCTATTTGTGGCAGTCCCCATTTCTTTGTGATGGCCTTGAAGATGTCCGGGTGTAGCATCCATTCGTGAGCATCCGAGATAGTTTTGCTTAATATGTCTGCTAGGATGTTTTCTTTTCCCGGTACAAAAATTGCTTGTAACTGAATGTTGTAACTCAGAGCCATATTCCATAGGTCCAGAGCCATTCGGCATAGAGGGTATGAATGAGTGCCTCCCTGTTTGTTGATGTACCACATGACTGTGGTGTTGTCTGTCCTTATCATCAACTGGCCTTCTTGGAGGAATGGTCTGAAATTCTGGATTGCTAGTTTTACTGCCAGCATTTCTTTTTGATTTATGTGCAGGTGCAGCTGATCTGGAGTCCATAAGCCTTGTATGCACTTGTCCAGCATGTGGGCCCCCAACCGAGGTCTGAGGCGTCCGTTGTGATGGTTTGGCTTGGTTGAATGCTGTGGAAGGGCAAACCTGGGTTTGACTGGCATGCCTGAGCCCACCATAGGAACTCTTGTTTCAGGCATGGAATTAGTGGTATTTCGGTTTCTAAGCTGTGCCTGTGTTGAGACCATAAATTCTTTAGGTACCACTGTAGCTTTCTCATATGCAGTCTGGCATGGGGGACCAGGATTATGCAGGATGCCATGAAGCCCAAGGCCTGCAGTACTTCCCTTGCTGTTAGTTTGTTCTGCTTTGTTAATGCCAAGAAGTAGAGAGGAAGTTGTTCTTGTTTTTCTGCTGTTAGGAATGCCATCTGTTTTACTGTGTCCAATTCTGCACCTAAGAAGGTTATTGTTTGGGATGGTATCAGTCTTGACTTTTTTATACTGACTGTGTATCCCAGGGCTTGTAGTAAGCAAATGAATCTTTGTAAGTCTTCTGTTAGCTTGTTTTTGTTGTCCGCTTGTATCAGGCAGTCGTCCAGGTATGGATAAATTTGGATTCCCTGAAGCCTGCAGTGAGCGATTACTGATGCCAGGCATTTCGTGAACACTCTGGGCGCAGTAGATAAGCCAAAGGGCAATGCTGAGAATTGATAATGCTCTGATCCTGCAAGAAATCTGAGGTATCTTCTGCAATTTGGTCGTATGGGGACGTGCAGGTATGCCTCCTTGAGATCTAGAGTTACCAGCCAATACTCCTTGCCCAGCATGGGAAGAAGTTGCTGTAGGGTCAGCATTTTGAATTTTGGAACAATGATGAATGTGTTTAAAGCGGATAGGTCGAGAATAGGCCTCCAATTTTTCTCTTTTCTTGGTACCAGGAAGAGTCTGGAGTAAAATCCCTTGCCTTGTTCCATAGGTGGTACCCTTTCCACAGCTCTCATCTTTGCTAATTGAGCTATTTGTTTTAGAGCTTCTGTCTTTTGATTTGGTGGTAGGTTTGGCATTCCTCTTTTTCCTGGTAAAGTGTGGAAATGAAACCTGTAGCCTTGGTCTATAGTTTGCAAAATCCACTTGTCTCTTGTGATATAGTGCCAGATTTTGAAAATAAGGCTAACTTTCCGCCTAAGGGTGCTGCTATTTGTTCCCTGGTAGGCGGTGTCAGAGCCAAGTCACTGTGATTGTCCTGTTGCAGTGGTAGTGGTTGTGTCTGTGCCTCGTTGGTTGTTACCTTGCCACTGGCGTCCCCTGTAGGCACCTCCTCTGGATTGATTTCTGCCTCTTGAACGCCTATTCCTGCCTCTCTGAGTTTTAGAGGAGTCTGGAAAGGACCAAATAATTGGAAGGCCAGTTCCTGCTAAACCTTGGAGGCTGAACCTGTAAGAAATCTTTCACTGTTTGTACAGATTTTGCCTTCTCTTCCATTTTCTTCAGTACCTGTTGGGCAGGAGAACCAAATAAACTGACCTTATCCATAGGAGCATCTAATAGCTTTGCTTTAACATGATCCGGCAAAACCTGTTCTTTCAACCATGCATGCCTTCTTATAACTGTGCCAGTCATGGCTGATCTAAATGAAGCCTCCAGTGCATCATAGCCACATTTTAAGGAATGGTTACTAACCTGCTGAATGTTATTCACCATTTCTAGAACATATTTCTTATCTAAAGAATCATCAGAGGACAGTTTCTTAGTTAACTGATCAAGCATAAACTCTTGGTATTGGATCATATGAAACTGACAGTTCAATGCTCTAGCTGAGAGAGTAGCAGAGGTGTATACTTTTTTACCCCATCTCTCTAAGGACCTGGATTCCCTTTCAGAAGGGAAAGGGTTTTTAGCTGAGGTCGAAGCTACTGCCTTAGGCCCCTGGGAGATAGTTTCAGGATCTGCAAAAGGAGCCTTGCATAAATGGTGATGAGTGTCCGGGACCCTGTAGAACCTATCGGGCTTAGCAGGGGCTGGAGGTAAAGTATCAGGAGCAGTGCAAGCATCATTAAATGCATCATCCACAACAGGAAGAACTGGAGGTATAGCTAAAGGCCTATGTTGCGGTAAGTGTAAAAAGGTCCTAAGCCTTTTTCTTGAATCTGAGAAATCTTGTCCCTGCCATTGGAATTGCTCTCTCATGGCATGTAAAGTTTCCCCAAAGGGAAATTCCTCTGGTGGAGAGGCAGAAGGAATCGATTCTTCAGCATCAGAATCTTCATAAGTAGAAAAAGGAGCCTCTGGATGGTCTGTATTGTCTGTTTCATCAGAAGAGTCATCTGAGGACACTGGCTCAGGGGGCTCTGCTCTAGGTCTCTTTTCTGGAGGTTGAGAGGCCCTGTCTGGGTGAGATTGGGATCCCCTTATTAAAGAGATGAGATCCTCTGCCAGAGTAAGCATTTGGGAACTGGAACTGGGCCTGTGAGAGGGGGGCTTAACAGGCACAGACTTAGAAGTTTTGGCTGCTTTAGCCCTGGCAAAGGCCTTTATAGACATGGCTGCAGGAGGCCTAGCAGCACCACGTGCTGGGGTAGAAACATCCAAAGGGATGGTGTCCGATAATTCTTGTGAAACCACAGTAGTAGGTAAAACTTCAGTTGCCGACAACTAGGGTAGAAGGGGCCTCGGTAGTAGTCATGGATTCGGCTGAAGATTGAACCGTTTGCTCGGTTTTGGCCGAAACCGAGACACTCGCGGTTTGCTTAACCGTGGTTTCGGCCGAAACCGTGGACCGCGAGTGTCGGTCCTTTTCTTTGCGTTTCTTAACAATTTGATTAGTCGGAGGATCCGACGGCATTATGTACGCAAAATATGAGCCGAAAAACTGTTCAGCAAACTCTGACCGACGTCTAAGTGTTCGTCGGTTGAAAGAAGCACAGGCTAAACAAGCTGCTACGTCGTGGTCTGGGCCTAAACAAGGTAAGCAGTAAGAGTGGAAATCTTTATGAGGTATTTGTTTCCCACAAGTTAAACAGTTATTCACTTTTTCTGACATCGGCTGAGGCAAGAAAGAGTCCCCAACGGGGTACTTAGCTTTTTAGAAGTCTTCAAAGTAGTATTCGGTAGTAGTAATCTCTGGATCTGACCGACCGGCACTTGCGAACAGCTTCTGCTTCGGGCGCCACGCGGCAAGAAAGACTGAGGAAAATGGCGTCGGCTGATGCCTTTATACCCGAAGAACTGCAGCTATGACGTCGGGTGAAGTGCGACACCAGCCGAGGCCAGACCCAGACTTTGGAATCCGGCCGACCGAAGGGCTGCCTGACGACAGGACAACCCATTTGTAAGGACTGCAGATGCATCCTTGAAGGACATCACCCTCAGAATCCGATGCCTGCTCAGCAGCTCCAGACCCATCTGAGGGAATAGTTTCCATAGGTCCAATACCTTGAGTTTCCACAGGCCTCGGTGTCTCCACGTGGCTGTCAGTTACGGCCTGTGGCTCTGAGGTAGCAGGTGCCAGGGGCTGCGAAAGCACCTCACTGAGAACCGGCGACTGGCCTAGAAGAGGCTTTGTCATCAGTTTTGGACCTCGGATGCCTGTCTTTTTTTTCTTTGTCTTTGCGTTTTTTTATAAATTCTGGTTGTCGGTCATTCCGATGGCATTATATAATTAAACCTTCGGACAAAATAATGTAAAGGAAAATCAAACCGACGTTTAATAGTGCGTTTGTTGAATCTAGTACAAAACCGACAACTAGTAACGTCGTGGTCAGGGCCTAGGCAAGGAATACAGTAAGAGTGAAAGTCCTTATGAGGTATTTGCTTCCCACAAGAAACACAATTATTAACTTTTAGTGACATCGGTCTGGAGCAAGAAAAAGTTTCCCCAGCGGGGTACTTAGCTTTATTGAAGACTTGGGTTCTAAAACTCAATTTTGAAAATCTCAGGAGTCGGCCGACCGGCACTTGCGAACTGCTTTTGTTTCGGGCACCACGCGGCAAGAAAGACTCAAAAAAATGGCGTTGGCTGCAACTTTTATACCCCTGGCGCACTGACGTCAGGGAAGAAGCGACAGCAACCGACGCCAGATCAAGACTTTGGAACTCAGGCCGACTGCGGGTCGCCTGCCAGCAGGATAACCCAAGTGTAATGACTGCAACAGTGAAACACTATGAACATCCCCTGATCAAGGTAATCAAGTCTTCGGCCATTTTGGGCATCTGATTTTTTGGGCATAGAGGCCTGACCACGTGGCTCTTGAGTTTGTTTCTTTGCTTTAGAAGGTGCTTTAGTCTTTGCCTTTGAAGCTGAAGTCGGTTTAATGTAAAGATATTTAGGTCTGAATACACCCTCAGAAGCCGGAGCCTGCTCAGCGGCTCCGGACCCATCTGAAAGAATAGTATCCGAGGCTCCAATACCTTGAGTTCCCAGTGGCATAGGCGACTCCACGTGGGAGTTGGTAGCGGCCTGCGACTCTAAAGTAGAGGGCGTCAGGGGCTGCGAAAGCACCTCACTGAGAACCGGCGACTGGCTTAGGAGAAGCTTCGTTGCCGGTTTTGGGCCTCGGTTATCTATCTCTCTCCTTTTCTTTGCGTTTTTTTGTGAACTCCGGTAGTTGGATGGCTATCTGATGACATTTCTGGGTAATTAAACCGGCATCCAAAATAGTTTAAAGCAAAATCATACCGATGCTTAATAGTACGTTGGTTAAATCTAACACAAAACTGACAACCAGAAATGTTGTGATCAGGGCCTAGGCAAGGAATACAGCAAGAATGTAAGTTCTTATGAGGTATTTGCTTTCCACAAGAAATACAATTATTTACTTTTTCTGACATCGGTCTGGAGCAAGAAAAAAGTTTCCCCAATGGGGTACTTGGCTTTATTGAAGATTTTGGATCTGAAACTCGAACACGAAAATCTCAGGAGGCGGCCGACCAGCACTTGTAAACTGCTTCCGCTTCGGGCACCGTGTGGCAAGAAAGACTAAAGAAAATAGCGTCGGCTGCTTCTTTTATACCTCTGATGACCTGACGTTAGGGAAGGGGCGACAGCAGCTGACGCAGGACCCAGGACTTTGGAATTCAGGCAGACTGGGGGCAACCTGCCAGCAGGATTACCCAAATGTATGAATGCAACAGTGAAACATGAAGAATCAGCAATGGTGGCAGAGAGTCACCCTGGAATATCTCCCTTTGAATTTTTATCCCTGGGATAATAATTTGTCCTTTATCATGGTTTAATTGCAAAGTAGTCTGCCATTGTTTCATGGTCACTGTTACGTAGTCGATCAGTGTAGAATGCATCTTATACATTAAGTACTCTTTTATCCATGAATGTGGGATACTATTCAAATGCTTTTTTGTAGTCAATACTTGCCATACTTAGATTCTTCCACTTTTTACAGTTCTCCACTATGACTTTAACAAATGACTCTTTGTTCCATATGACTTTCTTTGCCTTTTTGTTCTACTGCCATAATTGAATTTTCTTCTAAATGACTATAAAACTCTGTCAGCATCAATTCCCATGTATACCCTCCTAAATGCATCACATGTGTATATACTCCTAAATACATCACATCATGTGCTTTTAAATATGGGAATTGCTGAACCAAGTCATGAGTGTAGCAACTGTCTCATGCACACAGACAACCCTCTCCCTCTCATCTCCCAACACGCAAACGTGAGAGATGCACTTATACCACTAAATTGGAAGCAGTGCACTATCCAACCAAGACCAGACTAGCTGGTCAAGAGAAGGTCAACACTTGCAACCCACTACATAGAACACAGCCCTCCAAAACACCATCACAACTCGCACACTAACACAAACCATACACCCACCTTTGCAGAGGCTCTCCATAGAAATCTACCCAAACAACAGAGACCCTCCCCCCCCCGAGACAGAAATGGAGTCTATCACCACAACACAACACCAACCTCAGAATACACAGCTCACCACCACAGTGTGCCTCTCAACCTAAGACCTTAAGACAGAACACTTTGCCCAATGTACTAATCATAGGAGACTCAATAGTGAGGCACACTGATGTCCCACTCACTAGGCTGAACAAGGAGAAGGTGACAGTTTTCTATCAGGTGCCAGGATCCGCCACATAACACATGCACTCGAGTCACTCCACAACAAATATAAATATGGACTCAGTCATTGTCCATGTGGGTGTGAATGACCTGAAACGTACCTCCCTGGACTACATGAAAAGAGATGTGATGGAACTTGCAGATTATGTGGCCCAGGCAGGTATGACCCTAGCCCTGAGCAGTATTCTACAGTCACCCAGAATGATACCATAGTATGAGCAGAAAATTAATGACTTCAACAATTGGCTGAGTTTCTGATGTTATTCAAAGGGGATCCAGTGTCTGTCTGCCTGGGATGACATGACTGACAGACCTCGATGCTTTGCCAGAGACGGCCTGCATCTGTTACCCCTGTGATTCCAGCTACTGGCTAAGGCTCTTGCCAACCCTATAGTGCCTTTTTAGGCAGTGTTCCAAAGACTAAAATTCCACCATAGCAGCTACAATAAATGTAATCTGAGGGTCAGGCTGCTCAATGCTAGAAGTCTAAATCTTAAGATGCAGTCGTTCAAAGCTCTCCTCAAAAAGTACAGTTTTGTACCTACCATAAATGTAGATGTCCGATAGGTATGCATCTGCAGTCATAACATATGGGTCGTCCTGCCTCAGGCAGCCCTTCGGTCGGCCGGATTCCAAAGTCTGGGTCTGGCCTCGGCTGATGTCGCACTTTCCCCGACGTCAGAGCGTCTGGGGTATAAAAGCATCAGCCGACGCCATTTTCCTCAGTTTTTCTTGCCCCAGATGCCAGGTGCCCTTTGGTAAGGCTAAATTTGGATAAATGCTGAAAAGTTCCAAACATTTGCAAAATTATATACATGTATAAACAAATACACCACAACAGATTCCCCCAGCTAGCTAAAAGAGGGGTAAGTACCCTAGGAATACCACAGAGGGGTAGGAGGGAGGGTAATCCTGACTGCAGATGCATACCTATTGGACATCTACATTTATGGTAGGTACAAAACTGTACTATGTCCTTCAAGGATGCATCTGCAGTCATAACATATGGGTAGAATACCATAGCCAATCTGGGGGAGGAGGTACTAAGAAAAGGATGGTGTAGTTAAGATCCCCTGCAGGACTGTAGTAGCAAAACCTGCTCTGGATCTGGAGTATAAAGGTAGATTGTAATGCTTGGCAAATGTATGCACGGAGCTCCAAGTAGCAGCTTCTAAAATGTCCTTGGTGGCCACTCCTCGTAGGAAGGCTGTAGTGGTGGCCGTGGCCCTTGCGGAATGAGGCCTGATGTTTTCAGGAACTGTCTTTCCATGAAAGGAGTAGCAAAATCGAATGCAATTTCCTATCCATTTTGAAATTGTCTGTTTGGAAATTGCTCTTCCTTGCACCCCAGTAGCATATGCTACAAAAAGTTGGTCAGTTTTTCTGCTAGTTTTTGTTCTGTCCAAGTAGTAGCGTAGTTGTCTGTGTATATCCAGGGTGTGCAAAAGTTTTTCCCCTCTATTCTGTGGATTAGGGAAGAACGTAGGCAGGTGAATAGCTTGGTTCAAGGATACCCTAGATACCACCTTTGGCATAAAAGTAGGATTGGTTCTTAGTGAAACTCTGTCCTGGTGGAAAATAAGAAATGGCTGCACTGCCATTAATGCTTGTAACTCAGATACTCTTCTTGCTGAAGTGATTGCCAGAAGGAATGCAGTCTCCCAAGACAGAAACTGTAGATCTGCTGATGCTGCTGGTTCAAAAGGAAGAAGTGTCAGTTTCTCCAGCACAAAGTTGAGATCCCAAGCAGGTAGAGGGGGTCTTCTTGGAGGTTTAATATTTTTGATCCCTCTCAGAAATTGTCTGAGGAGAGGGTGCGAGAAGATAGGTGGATCCACATTGTATTCTGCTGAAATTGCTGAAGCATGAATCTTAATGGAAGAATAGGACAGGCCATTGTGGAACAATTCTGCGAAGTATTCTAGGATATGTGTTATGTTTGTCACTGTGACATCTGAGCCTTTTGATGTGCTCCAAATGAGAAATCTCTTCCATTTAGCTGAGTATGTCTTCCTTGTGTAAGGCCTGCGAGCCTCCAAGATAATGTCCTTCACCCTCTGAGATAAAACAGGTGGACTTGGATTTAAGGAATTTTCCAGGCAGTTAGCTGCAATGTTTTAAAGTTGGGATGCAGGGTCTTGAAATTGTTCTGCGTCAGAAGAAGAGGCCATAGGGGGAGAGGCCATGATTTTGCCTGAGACATGCTTCTCAATAATGGATACCAGTGTTGCCTTGGCCAGTCTGGAGCTATTAGTATCACTCTTGGCTGTTCCTCCCTGATCTTCAGTAGAACCTTGTACATTAATGGGAGAGGTGGGAAGGCATATACTGTTAGGGCTTTCCAGCTGAAAGAGAGAGAGTCCACCCTCCAAGCTTGTGGGTGGTATGTCCTTGAGCAGAATGTCTTCAGTTGATGGTTGAGTGGGGAGGCGAACAGATCTATCTCCGGCATTCCCCATGTCTTTGCTATGAGTTGGAAGACGTCCGGGTGCAGCATCCATTCATGTGCATCCATGGTAGTTCTGCTTAAGCTGTCCGCCAGTGTATTTTCTTTCCCTGGCACAAATTGGGACTGTAGTTGGATATTGAGATTCAGGCATATTTCCCACAGATTCATAGCCATCCGGCATAGTGGGTAAGAGTGTGTGCCTCCCTGCTTGTTTATGTACCACATGACCGTGGTGTTGTCTGTCCTTATTAACAGGTGTCCTGGTTGGAGGAAGGGTTTGAATGCCTCGATTGCATGCTGCACTGCCAGCATTTCCTTTTGGTTTATGTGCATGCTTAGCTGTCCTTGAGGCCATAGACCTTGGATACATATGCCCTCCATGTGTGCTCCCCATCCTCGGTCTGAGGCGTCCGTGGTGATGGTCTACCTTGGTTTTGGTTTGTTGAAAGGCAACCCTCTGTTGGACTGGCAGGCCTGAGCCCACCACAGGAATTCCTTTTGAAGGCATGGAATGATTGGTATCATGGTTTCTAAACTGTGACTGTGTTGAGACCATACACTCCTTAGGTACCATTGTAATTTCCTCATATGCAGCCTGGCATGCGGTATCAGAATTATGCAGGATGCCATGTAACCCAGGGCCTGCAGGATTTTCCTTGCAGTAAGCTGAGTTTGTCTTGCCAGCATCATGAAGTAATCTGGAAGTTGTTTTTGTTTTTCTTCTGTGAGAAAGGCCATTTGGGTGGTTGTGTCCAGATCTGCACCCAAAAAGGTTATCCTTTGGGAGGGTACTAGTCTTGACTTTTGGATGTTGACTGTGTATCCCAAGGTCTGTAGCAGGTGTATGGCATAGGCCAAGTCGTTTATCAAATTTCCCTTGTTGTCCGCTTGTATTAGGCAGTCGTCCAGGTATGGGTAAATTTGAATTCCCTGTAGTCTGCAATGTGCAATTACTGATGCCAGGCATTTCGTGAATACTCTGGGCGCAGTAGATAAGCCAAAGGGCAATGCTGAGAATTGATAATGCTCTGATCCTGCAAGAAATCTGAGGGGTCTTCTGCAACTTGGTCGAATAGGGACGTGCAGGTATGCCTCCTTGAGATCTAGAGTCACCAGCCAAGACTCCTTGCCCAACATGGGAAGAAGTTGCTGTAGGGTCAGCATTTTGAATTTTGGCACAATGAGATAAGTGTTCGGTGCGGACAGGTCGAGAATAGGCCTCCATTTATTTTCTTTTCTTGGTACAAGGAATAGTCTGGAGTAAAATCCTTGGCCTTGTTCTTAACATGGTACCTTCTCTATGGCTTTCATCTGAAGTAAATTGCTGATCTGTGTTAAAGCCTCTGCCCTCTGATTTGGTGGAAGGTTTGGCATTCCGCTTCTTTTTGGCAAAATGTGGAAGTGGAACCTGTATTCTTTGTCTATTATCTGCAGTGTCCATGTATCCTTTGTAATATAATGCCAGTTTTTTGAGAATAAAGCCAGCTTTCCGCCCAAGGGTGCTTCCAGTTGTTCCCTGGTAGGCGGAATCAGAGTTAAGTCATTGAGCCTGTCCTGGTGTAGTGGTTGTTGTTGTGGCACTACTTCTCTGGTTGGCAGGCTGCCACTGACGGCCTCTGTAGGAGCCCTTAGATTGACCTCTGCCTCTAGGGCGCCTGTTCCTGCCTCTCTGGGCTCTGTCCGAGTCTGGAAAGGACCAATTCTTAGTAGGCCAGTTTCTGCTGAATCTCGGTGGTTGTACTTGCAGGAAATCTTTAACTGTTTGCACAGATTTTGCCTTTTCTTCAACCTTTTTTAAGATCTCCTGAGCAGAGGAGCCAAATAAATTTTGTTTCTCCATTGGAGCATCCAGGAGTTTAGCTTTGACATGGTCTGGCAAAGATTGTTCCTTCAGCCAGGCATGCCTACGAATAACTGCTCCAGTCATAGCTGATCTAAATGAAGCCTCCAGTGCATCACAGCCACATTTTAAGAAGTGATTACTAACCTGTTGTGAATTGTGTACCAAATCCTGAAGGGATTTACGGTCTAGGGGTTCAGGAGAAGAAAGTTTCTTATTCAGTTCATCTAACAAATACTCTTGGTACTGTATCATATGAAACTGACAGTTTAATGTCCTGACAGAAAGAGTTGCAGAAGTATACACCTTCTTTCCCCATCTCTCTAAAGCTCTAGACTCTCTTTTAGAGGGTAGAGGATTTTTGGCAGTAGCGGCCGCAACCCCTTTAGGGCCCTGAGAAATAGTTTCTGGGTCTGCAGAATGTGCTTTATACAGATGGAAATGAGAATCTGGGACCCTGTAGTATCTGTCAGGTTTGGCAGGGGCCGGAGGAAGAGTATCAGGGGCTGTACTGACATCATTGTACACATCATCAATTACATTCAGAACAGGAGGTATAGCTAAGGGCCTATGTTGAGGCAAATTCAAAAAGGTCCTTAATCTTTTTCTAGAATCAGAGAAATCCTGACCTTGCCATTGAAAATGCTCTCTCATGGAGTGTAGAGTCTCACCAAAGGAAAACTCTTCAGGAGGGGAGGCCGAAGGGATAGATTCCTCAGCATCTGAATCCTCATAAGGCGAGTAAGTCCCTTCTTGGTGGTCTGACAACTCAGACCCATCCGTGGAATCATCTGAAGAGTGTGGGTCAGAGGGGTCAGTCCTGGGCCTTTTGTCTGGAGGAGGGTGAGAGGCTCTGTCTGGGTGAGGTTGTGAACCCCTAATTAAGGAAATAAGGTCCTCAGCAAGGCTGAGGATCTGAGAACTAGAGGAAGGCCTCTGGGAGGTAGTTTTGGTAGGCAAAGCTTTAGAAAGTTTGGCAGCTTTAGCCCTTGAAAAAGCCTTAATGGACATGGAAGCAGGGGGCCTAGCTGCCCCACGTGCAGGAGTAGAAATGTCTAAAGGTATGGTGTCGGACATTTCCTGAACACTGGTTTCGGTAGGAAGTTCTATAGGGGCCTCCCGGGCCTCGGTGGTCGGATGTATGGTTTCGGAAGAAGGAATCTCAGAGGACTCGGTTTGGGCCGAAACCGAGACACTCGCGGTAGGCCTAGCTGTGGTTTCAGCCGAAACTGCGGGCCGCGAGTGTCGGTCCTTTTCCTTGCGGTTTTTGACCATATGCGAAGTCGGAGTCTCCGACGGCATTTTATAAGCAAAAGCGGCTCCAAAAAATTCCTCTGCAAACTCCGACCGACGTCTAAGAGTTCGTCGGTTGAAGGAAGCACAGGCTAAACAGGTCAATACGTCGTGGTCTGGGCCTAAGCAAGGAAGGCAGTAGGAATGGAAATCCTTATGAGGTATTTGTTTCCCACAAGTTAAACAATTATTTACTTTGTCTGACATCGGCTGAGGCAAGAAAGAGTCCCCAACGGGGTACTTAGCTTTTTCGAAGTCTTCGGTAGCTGAATTCACTGGATCTGACCGACCGGCACTTGCGAACAGCTTCTGCTTCAGGCACCGCGTGGCAAGAAAGACTGGGGAAAATGGCGTCGGCTGATGCTTTTATACCCCAGACGCTCTGACGTCGGGGAAAGTGCGACATCAGCCGAGGCCAGACCCAGACTTTGGAATCCGGCCGACCGAAGGGCTGCCTGAGGCAGGACAACCCATATGTTATGACTGCAGATGCATCCTTGAAGGACATCGGAGAATGTTGACATCTGTGCTGTAATGGAGAGCTAGAGGCAGAAAGCACCCCTGGACTCCAGGCTACAACTCATTCCATACCTTTCAGCCCTTAGAACATGTCTGGAAGCTTCAAAGGTGGTGGTGTCTCCATATTCATAAAAGATACACACACCTTTAGACTGGGAGCCCAGCATAATGCATCCGAGATACTTCAGGTATAATTAACACTGGGTAAGACGGTGATAGAAGTCATAGGCTGCTACAGAACTCCAACCATGTCCCTTGATTCTCACTCCAACTTTGTAAGCACCCTGGAATCTATCATGGTCCAGCCCAATACTCTCATACTGGGTGACTTCAACTACCCTTCCATCAACTGGGTAAACTATTCTAGTACCAATGTACAGGCCCAATGCTTCCTGGAATTTCTCAACTGCAACACCCTGGACAAGCGCAATCTGAACCCCACTAGAGGAAGCAACATCCTCGACCTGGTTATCACCAACATGGGAGACCATTGTTCTACACCTACAGTTAACTTCTCCCTGGTTAAATCTGACCACAAACTGATCACCATGATCTCCATCTCAACTATGTCCCCCGCTAAGGTGACCACCCAGAGAAACTTCTCTAAAGCTGACTTTGGTCTCTTAAAAGCAGAGGTGGCTAAATTCTCAGCACCCATGCCAATGGAAAATAGCTGCATGACTGCTGAATCATACACCAATGCACTGTACGAGCATGTACACAAATGCATGGATCTTGCCATACCAAATGGAACCAAGACACTCTCCTCCAAAGGAAGCCAATCTGGTGGTCCTCAGCCATCAATAAACTCTACAACAGAAGGAAGAAACTGTTGCAGGAAAAAAACAAAGTCAAAAGACTGGAAAAACTCCCTTGCCAGACTCAACAAAAATTTGAGATCCCTTATCAAATCCTCTAAAGCCACCTATGAAGACAAAACTGCAGCGGACACCAAAAACAACTACAAAGCCTTCTATAGCTATATCAAGAACCACCAAGGAAATACCCAGATTTGCTCCGAGTTATTGCACAATAGTACCTCTTATACTGAGCCAACAGATATAGCCAACATACTGGCAAACAGACTCAGTGTCAACTTTACCCCTCTCACCTCCCCAAAAGGACCTAACACAATACCAGGCGAAAGCCTGGTACCACCATTTCTGCAGCACAGGTAAAAGCCTCATTGTCCAAAGCCAAGAATACAGCATCCATGGAACCTGACAATATCACTGGCTGTGTCCACGAACTACAAAATGAACTGGCACCACACCTGTGTGCTCTGTTCAATCACAGCCTTACCTCAGGCTTTGTCCCTAATGAATGGGCACACTGCTACAATCATCCCTCTCCACAAAGGGGGAGCAACTACAGACACATTAGCCTGACGAGTCTGGTACGGAAAGCTAAGGAGCGCATCATGTACCTGCTGAACAAAGATATAGGCAATTTCCAAACTCTTGACCCCACACAGTTTGTCTTCGGCAAGGGGAGATCCTGCCTGCTGAATCTGGTTGACTTCTTTGAGGCAGTCACCAAGGCTGTGGATGAGGGTAAGGAAGTGAATACAGCCTACCTCGACCTAGCCAAGGCCTTTGATACCATTGCTCACTCAGGTATCAATCCTTACATCACTAGATGGGTTGCAAAGTGGCTCATAGACAGGACCCACACAGTGAAAGTTGTGGATTCCAAGTTAGACTGTCTACCAGTCATGAGTGGAGTCCCACAGGGCTCACTCCTGGGTCCTCTCCCGTTTGGCATCTACTTCTCAGAAGTCCAGGCCAACACAGAGGAACTCTGGCTGAACATGTTCACTGATGACTGCAAGCTAGGAGTCATTATCAACTCCCCAAGTGATGCAGACATCCTACAAAAGGGTCTCTCTGATACCAATGACTGGTGTCGGAACCATGGCCTTAAGCTTAACACCAAAAAATGCGTTTTTCCCTTTGAAAAAAAAACTCAGCTCCCATGAATTACCACATCAATGGGAACCCACTAAACACTGAAGGGGCCATAAGGGATCCAGGTTGACAGCCACTTCACCTTCGACCACCATGTTGCCACTGTGGTCAGAAAATACTTCGACATGGCACATCTTATAACCAAAGGGTTCTCATCCAGAAAGAAAGATCATCCCTCTCTACTAATCCCCTCATTAGACTCATCGAATATAACACCCTACTTGGCATGTACCTGACCAGACACCTACAACAGTTGGAGAGGCCATAAAAGTACCTCACAAAAAGGATCCTAGGCCTTCAACACATGTCCTACATGGACAGACTCAAGAAACTTCAGCTGTTCTCAGTTGCTTATTGTCTACTCAGAGGTGAGCTCTGCTTGACTTACAAAGCCATGTCCGACCCAGCCCTACTTGAAATGCTACACCTAAAGAAATCTCAATCCTCCCGCACCACACACTCCAGAGATCACAACCTCACAACCACAATCAATAGAACATGCTGGAGGGACAGGTTCATCTCCCAAAGACTGCCCATACTCTGGAATAAACCTCCCATTCATGTCAAGCAGAGCACCTTGCTGGCCCTCTGCAAGAGAAATCTCGACGAGTGGATGGGTAACAAAGTTCACCTCAGGGATCACTCCAATTGCCTTACTGGACAGAGGCACTGTGAACTAACATTGGGTGGCATGGTGCCAGGAAACTTTTTTTAGGCTAAGCTTGTAAAGGCTCTAGGACCATTAGCCTGGTACATACCTATGAACATAATGTACATCTGCAGACTTTGTTTTATCTACATTAAATTTTATATTCTGGAAAAAACATGAAACTATCTCTCAAAATGTTCTACAACACTGAGATGTCCTTTCCTGGATTTATCAAGTACACGTCGCCGGCAAATAAATACTTTTCTTGATTACCATACCAATTTCATCCTTGGATTTCTGAATCCCTCATTTTCTCCGCCAATGATTCTAAATATAAAGCAAATAAAGCGGAAAGAGGACACCCTTAATTGATTCCCCTGTTCAAACACCTTATTGGAGAGGAACTCTCTCACTTTAATTCTTGTGTTCAATATTTCATATATCCTCATATCAGAGAATGCAAATGCTTCCACTGCCCATTCTGTTGACTGCTTTCTCTGCATCAAGATCAACCAATAACAGCAGTATTTACTTGCATTCTGTTTCCTCTGGAACATCATTGCTCTATCAATTTTGTCAAATGTTTACCTCCCCCTCTATAAAACCACACTGATCCTCATCTACCAATTTTGGCAACATATTTGCCACTCTTTTAGCTTGTATAAACAAACACTTTATAATCATGGTTTAAAATTGAAATCAGTCTATATAAAGCTGAGCTTTTCTCCAAGATGCTGGTGCTCACCCTCATTTTAAAATTCTATTAAACAACATTTTCCAGATCTTTTGACTTTCTAACTTCCAAACTTCCACAGGAATACAACTTGTTCTTGTACACTTCAAAGACTGGAAAAACAAACTACTGAAAACCACCGCTAATTCAAAAGCCAAGAACTCGACTCAGGCCAGTCCAAACGTAAAATTACAGCATAAATACTAATAATGGAAGCGCGACGCTTCCTAATCAAAGATTACCTATGCATACATTGTATCTTGCCTGCTTTCAAATAAAATAACTAATATAATGAATATAATAAATATAATGAAATTAATGCATACTGTCCTAAGCATCTAAATTATGCTGTAACTTGATGATTTTTTTATTATGTTAATAGAGAATTGCAAATGCACCTTAGTTAGTTAGCTGTGATCTGTACCTTTAAGAAGCTAAAGGTAGAGCAAGGGGCGTGGTTAAGTGTTTCAATGCTGGTATTTAAACTCACTTGTAATGGTGTGAATGTTTTGCTTGTCTGAAGAAGTTAGTGCAAGGTACTAACAGAAAGCTTTTATAGTGGCTTAATAAAATTTGTTTTTCATGTTTTTTTACGTTTGGACTGGCCTGAGTCGAGTTCTTGGCTTTTGAATTAGTGGTGGTTTTAGCTAGCTTGCACACTTCCCTTCAGGTTGACCATGCATCGTTTTATCTCATCTCCTTCTATCATTTTTATCTCATCTCCTTCTATCATAACTATTAGTTGTGGAGCCTCAGCTTCATCTCATCTTGGTATATCATGCATCTACAGGAGCTCCTAAAAGCACGCATACTATCCAAATACTCCCTTATTTTTTTTCTTTAGCAATCTGTAGTTGCTCCTCCTCTTGTTCTGTGAGAGTCCCCTTATTCTGCAATACTTTAACCTACGTCAACCCCTCTAAATAATACTGATTGCCTCTTAACCTTTCTGTTTTACTTCTACCCTATTTTTAAACTCAATTTTCATTTTATCCCACTGACTAATTATCCCCCTTCTGAAGAAATTTCTGTCTTCTCTAATAACTCTCAAATTATTTTCACTAGCCATTCCTTAAATTCCTCTCTTTTTAACAGGTAGGTGGGAAAAGCACAAGTGACTCACTTTTACTTCATCACCTTGCATTTTTATCAATACATGATCTGAAACAGTTAATGAATTTATGTCAAAACTTTCAATTAAATGCACGTTCCTGTAAAATACAATTTCTATCCAGCCTGGCCCACTTACTGTATCTTGGGGAATACCATGTACGTTCTATCAGAGTTCATATTACTGAATTCACATATTTCATATCAAATATTTTAATACATTTTTTTTCAGAAATCTACCCCCTTTTGTTCTGTTTTCCCTTTTAGGTCCTGTTGATTCATCCCTGCCATTGCAAATCAAGTTCCAGTTCCCACCTGTACGCAATATTCCCTATCAGTATTACTACTCCCCTTTTCCTTGGTCTGACATTCTGCTAAATACCTATCCAGAAATTCTGTGAAAGACATGCTCATTTTTTTCTAAATGTGTCTCCTGCAATACTATTTGCACTTTGATTTTTTAACAAATTCTTTCCTTTTTGTTTCTGCTTGTAAAGCCATTTACAATCAAAGATATTACGGATAGAGTAGTCATTACAAAAAGTTATCATTCCCAATTATACATGAAAGTTTTTTGAATGTGCAATTCCAGCTGTTTTCTTACACGTATAAAAAGAATGTTTGGCAGGCAGATGTTTTAAAGTTGCTTCTCATTTCCATTTGAACCCTTATCACATTTTTTCAAGACTTTTTGCTTAAATGAAAACCCTCAACATTTGCAGAACTCCCTCACCTCCTATTAACTTAGAACATACACACAAAACTAAGTACATTTTAACAAATTAAGTTTACCCTCCAGACAGAATAGTTGTGCCAACAGACAAGCATAACAATCTAAAATTAAGGTTGCACCTATGCTAAAGAGCATGTTACAATGTGTCCCTACTTACTGATTGATGTCTGTTCTTTTCTTCTTGCTATTCCCTTCCAAGATGTGGAAAAACAGCTTGCATGCATTCAGAAAACATTAATTTTTAGGCCTAAGAAAAGGTGCACTGGCTACCTTTAAATAAAACTAATATCTTTAATAGAAAAGTGCATAAAATATTAAGGATGGTTGGGAGGCTGTGGTCTCTTATTCACTTCCCATAATGTTAAACTATTCCTCACTGAAATACTTGCAATTGTACCTTTAAATTTTGCATTTCCCTCAGCAAAGAATGCACACAACTCTCAAGCTTAACTGCTGGCACCTGCAGAGTTTCTTTCCATGTAAAAGTAGTCAGCAAACACAAAAACATTAACTTAGCAGATGTATGATGGAATCCCTGTAACTCACTCAGAACAGAAAGCACAGAATATCCCTGGCTAACTTACCTTCAAGCTGCAGACATCCTGCCCTTCTCCAACAGCATTTGTCAAAGGAAAAAACAAATATCTTTGCAGATGCAAGAAGAGTAGCAATTTTCATGGAGGTACAGAACAGGCGTGTGAAATCTTACCATAACCATAGATGTCCTTCTCTTCTATGATACAGTACTCTTACTGTGGGGATTCTCCACATCAGGTGACCCAAACGTGGGCTGCTATACAAAAGCTTAAGCCTGGTTGCTATTGGTGCGTAGGACGTCACATGCAGGGCCATAAACCAGGAGCCTTAAATGTGATGTCTGCACGCATAGACCTCAGAACTAACTGCCTAGTCAGACAGTGGACTAGGTAGAGCCAAATGATGCCCTCCAGACTGGTGAAATGCCATAGACTGCCCAGTGAGACCATAGTCTAGGAGGTGCCATAGGGTGCTCCACAGACAGGTGAAAGGAATGCAGGGGGATGTTGGGAGGGAAGGAATACTGCAACATGGAAGAGAAGGACATCTATGGTTATGGTAAGATTTTACACAACTATTCTATGTCCTTCTATTTCCATGTTGCAGTATTCTTTCTGTGGGAAAGTACCACAGCTTAGAGAGTGAAGGGTGGAGGTAGAGGTAGTTGACTCCAGAAATCAATGCAGGATTGCCTTAGCAAAACTTTCCCTAGCTCTGGAGAGGTGATCCAACTTGCAGTGTCCGGTAAATATGTGTTTTGTGGACCAGGTGGTTGCCTCCAGGGTGGAGGCTGTGTCTAGACCATTGAAGGCCTTGGAGGATGCTACAGCCCTAGTAGAGTGCACTCTTACCCCCTGAAGTAATTTCTTGCCATGGTAGGAGTAGCAGAACAAACAGTTTTCCTGATCCAACAGGAGATAATTTGTTTGGAGACTGCCTTGCCCAGGCCTCTGGGGTGAAAAGATACAAACAGCTGATTAGATTTTCTAATGGTCTCAGTTTTGTCCAAGTAAAACCTTAATTGCCTATGAACATCGAGGGAATGGAGAATTCTCTCACTGTCATTGGTAGGAGATGGAAAGAAGGTTGGCAGATGAATGGACTGATTTAATGACAGCTCGCTGACCAATTTGAGCATAAAAGAAGGGTTGGTGCACAGGGTTACCCTATCTTTGTGGAAGATAGTGTAGGGGGCATGCCATGAGAGACTGTAGCTCTGATACCCTTCTGGCTGAAGTGAGAGCTACCAGCAGGATTGTTTTCCATGTGTACATTTGTAGTGATGCAGAACCAGCTGGCTCAAATGGGGCCAGTGCGAGTT
The DNA here is from genome assembly GCF_019279795.1 of Protopterus annectens. Taxonomy (NCBI): domain Eukaryota; kingdom Metazoa; phylum Chordata; order Ceratodontiformes; family Protopteridae; genus Protopterus; species Protopterus annectens. The sequence continues at coordinate 445,417,201 of NC_056743.1, forward strand.
TTTCCAGGATAAAATTTAATCCCCAAGGCAGAGGTATAGGCCTCCTTGGTGGTCTGATGTGCAGGACTCCCTTCAGAAACAATTTAACATTTAGCCTGGAGAATACAGGAGGGTATAAAGGTAAGCAGGCAGAGATAGCAGAAAGGTGCACTTTACTGATGAGTATGAAAGGCCTGTCTTAAGCTCACATAGATATGCTAGGACAAGAGGTACATCTGCTAGAAAGGGATCCCTAAGCCTTTGGAGACATCATTTGGAGAATCTTTCCTATTTTAGAATGTAGGATCTCATCCTGTTAGGTTTCCTAACCTTCCTCAGAAAGTACAGTTTTGTACCTACCATAAATGTAGATGTTCGAAGATCCACATTGCTGCAGTCCTTACTTATGGGTAGTCCGCTGTCCTCGGTCGGCCCGAATACCAAAGTATTAGGCTGACGTCGGTCATGGGCGCCTAGATCTGACATCAGAGCGTCAGGGTATAAAGGCGCATGACCGACGTCATATCCTCAGTCTTTTCTTGCACCAGATGTCAGAAGGCCAAACCAGAAAGGCCACAGCCAAAAACAGAATACCTCCCAAAAACATGCCCAACAACAACCATCACCTAAAGCATAGCACCAAGTCAAAATACAGAGGGGAAGGAGGGAGGGTAAATTGGACTGCAGCAATGTGGATCTTTGAACATCTACATTTATGGTAGGTACAAAACTGTACTATGTTCTTCATCTCACATTGCTGCAGTCCTTACTTATGGGTAGAATCCCAAAGCAACGGGAAAGGGAGGATGGTAAAAATCATAAAGCATTAGGGGCCGCTAAAATGCTCTGTAAAATTGCAGTGGCAAATCCAGCCCTAGACTTAGAATAAAGAGGAAGGTGGTAATGTTTAGAAAAGGTATGCACTGAACTCCAAGTAGCTGCCTCCAAAATGTCTTTTGTAGCTACCCCCCTTATAAAGGCCGTAGAAGTAGCAGTAGCCCTAGTGGAATGAGGCCTGATTCCAGCAGGAATCTCCTTACCATGATGGGAATAACAAAAAGAAATACAAAACCCAATCCATTTAGAAATAGTTTGTTTTGAAACAGGTTTACCCTGTGAACCCAAAGCAAAAGAAACAAACAATTGCTGAGACTGTCTGAACTCCTTGGTTCTGCTCAAATAATAACGCAACTGCCTGTGAATATCCAAAGTATGCAAAATTTTCTCCCTTTATTTTGGGGGTTTGCATAAAAAGTAGGCAAATGAATAGTTTGATTTAAGGCCACACTAGAAACCACTTTAGGCATAAAGGAAGGATTAGTACGCAAAGATACCCTATCCTTATGAAAAATCCGGAAAGGCTCCACTGCCATGAGGGCCTGTAATTCAGAAACCCTTCTTGCAGAGGTAATGGCCAACAAAAAAGCAGTTTTCCATGATAAATACTTTAACTCGGCAGTAGCTGCAGGCTCAAAAGGTTGTAGAGTAAGTTTTTCCAACACAAAATTGAGATCCCAAGCAGGAGTAGGAGCTCTACGGGGGTCTTATATTCTTTGCCCCTCTAAGAAATTGCTTAAACCAAGGATGAGAGAATAAAGGAGGGTCACAATCATAGTGAGCAGAAATGGCTGCAGCATGGACCTTTATTGAGGAGAAAGACAAACCCTTGTGCAATAACTCAGTAAGATATTGAAGAGCAACACTTAAATCAGGTTTGGAGACATCAAAGTCCTTTCCTTTGCTCCAAATAAAAATCTCCTCCATTTATCAGCGTAAACTTTCCTGGTACTAGGCCTCCTGGCCTCCAAAATAACATTCAAAACTTGTTGTGGAAGCTGAGACCCTCCAGAGTCTAAAACAGAATATGCCAGGCTGTTAGATGTAGAGACTGAATCTTGACATTGAGGAAGTGACTGTCCTCTTGTGACAAAAGGTGCGGAATCAAAGGCAGAGGCCATGGAGGTTCTCGTACTAAACTCCTCAGTAGTGGGTACCAGTGTTGCCGAGGCCAATCCGGTGCTATCAAAATCATGGTTGGCTTGTCTTGTCTGGCCTTCAAAAGTACCTTGGGAAGAAGAGGCAGAGGTGGAAAGGCATATACATGCAGATTGTTCCAACTGAAAGATAGAGCGTCCACCTTCCAAGCTGTGTGATGAAACATTTTTGTGCAAAACTTTGGCAACTGGTAATTTAGTATAGAAGCGAACAGATCTATGTCTGGAGTTCCCCATAACACTGTCAACTGTTGAAATACATGAGGATCCAATTTCCACTCGTGAGGATCCACTATTTGTCTGCTCAATACATCTGCTAAGGAGTTCTGTGCTCCTGGTAGAAACCTTGCCTGAAGATTGAGGTGTAGATTGAGAGCAGTTTCCCACAGAATCATCGCTTGCCTGCAAAGAGGGTAAGAATGGGTTCCCCTGCTTGTTGATGTACCACATGACAGTAGTGTTGTCTGTTTGAATCAACACCTGCCCTGGGAAGTAAATCTTTGAAAGCCATCAATGCAAACTGGACTGCTAACATTTCCTTCAAGTTGATATGCAAATGTTGGAGTTTGACAGGCCACGTGTTTTGCACCCATTTTCCATTGAGGTGTGCTCCCAAGCCTTGTCCTAGGCATCTGTCGTTAGAATCTGACTCGCCTCTGGCCGGGTCACAGAGGGTCCCTTGTTTAGGTGACATTCCTGAGCCCACCACAAAACTCCTTCTGAATGCAAGGTATTATCTGAATGACAGTGTCTAGATCTTGGCAGTGCTGTGTCCACACATTTTGAGATACCATTGAAGCTTCCTCATATGCAATTTGGCATTGGGAAGCACCAGAATACAAGATGCCATGAACCCCAAGGCTTGAAGGACTGTCCTTGCAGTCAGCCTGGACCGTAGAGACATTTGCTGGAAATAAAGAGAAAGGCTTCTTTGTTTGTCCGGGGTCAAAAAGCCATCTGGGAAGCTGTATTCAGTCTCACACCCAGAAAGCACATGTCCTGAGAGGGTACTAGACTGGACTTTGTTTCGTTCACAGAATACCCTAGGCATCTTAACACTGCCATCACATACTGTAGATGATGAAGAAGTTCGTCCTTTTCTTGTGCAATAATCAGGCAGTCGTCCAAATAAGGATAAATCTGTATTCCTCTTAGTCTGAAAAATGCTATCACTGGAGCCAGAACCTTTGTGAACACTCTGGGCAGTAGATAAGCCAAAGGGCAATGCAGAGAACTGATAATGTAAATTTCCAGCCCGAAACGCAGGTACCTCCTGCAACTGGGCCTGATAGGAACATGAAGGTAAGCCTCTTTGAGATCCAGAGTAACCATCCAGTGATCTTTTCCCAACAGAGGTAAAAGCTGTTGTAAAGTCAGCATCTTGAACTTTGGAATGTCCAGGTAAGTGTTGAGGATAGATAAATCCAAAATTGGTCTCCACGTGTTTCCTTTCTTTGGAACTAGAAACAGGCGAGAATAAAATCCTAGGCCCACTTCTGACAGAGGAACTGGCTGTATAGCTCCTATTTGAAGAAGTAAAGAAATTTGTCTGTGAGCCTCTATCCTTTGCCGAGGAGGGACGTCTGGCATGCCTTTGAAAGGAGGCATGGTATGGAAATAGAACTTGTAACCTCGGTTTATAATGTCCAATACCCATTTGTCCTGGGTGACTAAATGCCAATTTTGCTTGAAAAGAGAGCCAACTTTCCTCCCAAAGGAGCTGCCAGGCAAGAGGAATCTGGCAGCTGAAAATGCAGGTCATAGGGCCTGTTTACGAAAGGACTGGCCCCTGCCCTCACCAGCAGATTGAGCAGGCGAACTCCATTGTCTCGGCCTGAAGGTACTCTGAGCTCTGCCCCTACCACGCCTAGATCTACCCCTAGACTGAGAATCAGAAGAAGGGTACGTCCACCCCTTAGTAGGCCAATTTCTACTAAACTTTGGAGGTTGTACCTGCAAAAAATCTTTAACAGTCTGCATAGACTTAGCCTTGTCTTCCATTTTCTTTAAGACTGACTCCACAGGAGGACCAAACAAAACTTCAGACTGCAAAGGGGCATCCAGAATTCTAGACTTAACATGCTCAGACAAATTCTGATCCTTAAGCCAGGCGTGCCTCTGAATAACTGAACCAGTGGCAGCCACCCTAGAAGAAGCCTGTAAAGCATCAAAACCACATTGCAAAGAGTGCTTACCCACCTGTTCAGAAACATGCACTAAATCCTGCAATTCTTTACACTCTATGCCCTCTGCCAAAGCATCCACTTTAGATCTTAGCTGAGAAAGGAGGAAATTCTGATACTTCAACATATGAAACTGGCAGTTCAAAGCTCTCATTGCTAAAGTAGAAGAGGTATACACCTTCTTACCCCATCTATCCAAAGCTCTAGCTTCCTTATCCAGAGGAACCGGATTCTTAACAACAGAGGCTCTAACACCCTTAGGCCCCTGACTAATAGTTTCTGGGTCCGCCCTAGGACTCTTATACAGACATTTATGAGCCTCAGGCACCCTGTAATACCTGTCCGGTTTAACTGGGGCAGGAGGCACAGAATCAGGATTAAGGGAAGCTTCCGAGAAAACATCTGAAACAACATCCAAAACCGGAGGTATAGCTAAGGGTCTATGCTGTGGTAAAAACAAGAACTCCCTAAGCATCTTCCGGGAATCAGAGTAATCCTGTCCCTCCCACTTAAAATGCTCCCTCATGGAATGCAGAGTTTCTGAGGATGAAAAATCCTCTGGAGGAGAAGCAGAAGGAGTGGAATCCTCTGCATCAGAATCAGAATAAGGAGGGAAATCTTGAATGTCCTCAGTAGAAGACTCTGAATCATCTGAGGCCTGCTCCAAACTTTCCAACTCTGGCTCCATCCTGGGCCTCTTATCAGGAGGGGGCATAGAACCTCTAATTAAAGTAATCAAATCCTCTGCCATTTTAAGCATGTGCTTTTAGGCACAGACCCTGAAGAACCAGAACTGACACCAGAGGAAGGCAAAACAGACCTGCCCTTAGAAGGAGCCTTAGAAACAGTAGCAGAAGGCCTAACCACCTTGGGCATAGAAGGGAGAATAGTAACCTGAGAGGCCCCTTCAGCCTGACCTGCCTCCTGAGAGGCCACATCTTGTAAAATCAAAGTTTCCCCCTGGGACTCAACAGAAACTTCAGCCGGATCCACCTGTTCAGCTGTAGCTTCTAAAGGTCCGGCGTCCGAAACGGACGAATCATCCTGCCTAGGCTTTAAAGATTTGTCTTTGCGCTTCTTAGTAGAAGCAAGCGTCGGAACATCCGATGGCATATTATAATTACACCTCTTGCCAAAGACTAACCTAGCGCAATCTAACCTCCGTTTTATAGTGCGCTTATTAAACCTAGCACAAAACCGACACCAGACTACGTCGTGCTCCGGTCCCAAACAAGGAATACAAAGCGAGTGGTAATCCCTATGCGGTATCTGTTTCCCACAAGAAATACAATTATTCACTTTTTCTGACATCCGGTAAGTAACTGAGGCAAGAAAAAACAAAAATATTCTAACGGGGTACTTAGCCCAACTTGGTATCGGTCTGAAACTCCGAAAACGAAAAATTTCAGAACGCCGAACGGCACTTGCAATGCTGCTTCTGCATCGGACCATGCGGCAAAAAAAGACTGGGGATATGACGTCGGTCATGCGCCTTTATACCCTGACGCTCTGATGTCAGATCTAGGTGCCCATGACCGACGTCAGCCTAATACTTTGGTATTCGGGCCGACCGAGGACAGCGGACTACCCATAAGTAAGGACTGCAGCAATGTGAGATGAAGAACATCAGTAAGCATGCCATCCTCAAGACAGAAAGCACGCCCTCTGAGTAGTGTTGTTTGAAGGGTATTAAAAGTTTATCACCCAGAGTGTTAGACACAGCACTCCAGATGAGGGTGGATGAGAGTTCCCTTCTGCTGTGTGAGTAGGAACACCTTATGGGTTAAACTTATGGTGATTACCCTTGGTGAGGTATAGTAGAAGAGGGAACCAATGCTACCTTGGCCAATAGGGAGTCACTAGCAAGATTTTTGGATTGCCCCTCCTGATTTTCAGGAGGACTTTTTGAATCAGAGGAAAGGCATACAGAAATTGTCCCTTCCATGAGATGGTGAAGACACCCACTCTCCAGGTTAGAGGGGAGTGGTCCTTCATACAGAATCTCAGTTGTCTGTCCTGCGGGGAGGCAAATAAGACTATTTGAGGTGTGCCCCACTGATGGACGTCTAGAAAAACTTCTCAGTGCAACATCCACTTGTGATGCAGACAGAATGATCTGCTGAGAGCATCTGCTTGACGGTTGTCCTGGGATGGGATGTAAACTACAACAGTTGAGCACAAAAACCTTTATATAGAAAAACAAAGCTTTCAGGTTAAACACCCTTTCTCAATGTTACATACAGGTTCATTTAAAAAGCAGTTTATATAAGAGCCTAACCCAATCACATGACTAGCAGCCCAAAAGTCATATGATCAACTAACATTCCAAACAAAACTCATAAATAAACATACGCATATACATACAAATTATTAAAAACTTTATATACATTTTACATATATCTAAAAAGTTATATATATTTTTAAAAATTAGGAGTAACACATTATCTTAATTTTATACGCTGAATCCTAGCCAAGATAGGCTTCAGGGAAACAGCACTATTCAGGCCTGGTGAGACATCCACTGCTAACCTAATGATCCACTCAAGTTCCTTTATTTCTAAAGAATTGCCAATATCTCCACCTCTATCCGTTACCTGAACACTATCAATAGCCCTAAATTTGAAACCATGATTCAATCCACATGCATTCATATGTTTATATAGGGCATTATTCTCACTAGCCCTTCTTATCTCTGATTTATGCTCTATTGTGCATTCCTTCAATTTTCTAGTTGTTTTTCCCACATAAAAAGAAGAGCAGGCAACACAGGTAGCAAGATAAACAACATTATTTGTTAAACAAGTAGCTGATATATGAAAAATAAAGATCTTATTCGTCGCTGGGTGTACAAAGATATGATTTCCTTGTGTATTATTAATATCATTAGGCATGATATCGCCACAACAACTACAACTATAGCAACAAAATGTGCCCTTCCTTGCAACAGACTATAAAGCGCCTTTAGACAGTCTGGATGAATTTCCCAAATTGTTGCCTGGTAATTCGCTATTGACTAAACGTGCATCAATTACGGCACAGAGTGACGACGTTATTGTGACCACGCCTCCTTCTGCTGTAGTTGCTCCTCAGGCTGAAGGGATAGATGTGGCTACGCGTACATAGATAGATGGAATTATAAGTGACTTTGAATCAAAAAATGGAAAAAGCGATGAAACGAGAAGATTACATCAGTCTACGATAAGTTTTTTTCAGAAGCCCTTCCAGCTACAACAAGCTGAAAGGGTTAAAGAATGCTCGACATCGAGAGGGAGAACTTTGATGAAGGAAACGCCACTTTCAAACAAAAGGAAGAACAGTCCGTTAAAACAAATGAAGGTAGTCTGAAGATAGTGGCAAGTACTTTAAATTTGTCTTACTGACTTACAAAAGGCGCATTATACGCTTTTGCAAAAGGGCCTTGGTTTCATTCCTACAACTTGTGATGACATTGTGAGTGCCCTAATAGATCTTAAGCAATTTGTAAGGAATATAAGCTTGAAATTAATATTTAAGGGTAACAATTGTTCACTATCTGATTGTAAGAGACGCAGTACATTCATACCAATGAATACACCAGTTCTATCAGCATTTTATAATTTGTGTGAAAAAGATCTCAGAAGTATATATAATAATAGTAATAATAAAAAGATTAGGAAGATCTATAATCTTACGTACTCGGAATTTCTAGCATTAAAAGATTTAAAATTAAACTCTGATATAGTAATCAAGCAAGCTCATAAGGGGGGCGTTATGGTGGTAATGAACAGGTCTAATTATATGCTATCTGTATCAAAATTATTAGCAGACACTACAGCATTTAAGTTAATAACACCTTTTGATGTAAAGAAATGCATTGGGTATATAAATATGTGTGTTTATGACTTGCAATTATCTGGTGATATAAATTTGGACCGGTTTCATTTCTTTACTGTTCCTTGCCCCGTTGTGCCTCAGTTATATGGGATACCAAAAATACATAAATCACAGACTGATCCCCCGATGACACCTATAGTCTCAGGTAAAGGCTGGATAACTGAGCCTATTTCAGTGTATTTGTAGAAGCAGTTGCAACCTTTAATAATTCAATGTGAAACTGTTATAAAGGATACTACAGATTTTATACTGAAATTAAAGCGCTGGTATGGAAATTTGGGTGGATCTGGTATAGTTGAAAATAGCATAGTGTTAGTAACAATAGATATTTCTTCGCTTTTTATGGTCATTCCAAATGAACATGGAGTTAATTCTATACGTGAGTTCTTGGTGCAACACTCCACTTGTTCGTCTAGATATATTGAGAACATTTCTTCTCTACTAGATGTAGTATTGTCTAACAATGTTTTTTTGTTCAACAAACACTATTTGCGGTTAACTGGTGTTGCAATGGGCACACCAGTTGCAAATACATATGCAGATTTGGTTTTATATTAGTGGGAGAGGGCTTACATATATAATGGTACTGCATTCTTACATCAAAATGTATGTTTTTATCAAAGATTTGTAAAGGATTGTTTTCTCATTTGGAAAGGATCCATCCCAGAACTCTCTGAATTTGTTTCATATTTGAACAGTACTACCACTTTCTTGAAATTTAGTTTGGAGTTTTCCAGTAGTGCAACAAGTTTTTTTAGATGTTAACATAGGAATTCGGAGTGGTTGCATTATCACTAGTATACATAAAAAGGAGGTTAATGCGGGTAGATACCTACATGGTTCCAGCATGCATGCTCCGCATGTGTTTAGGGGAATAGTTAAGGTACAACTAGCTAGAGTAAGTAGGTTAAATACTGATGATTTGCTTTTTTTTTATATCAGATAGATGATGTGTGTAAAGAATTTATAGGTAGTGGATATGGGGTTGATATTTTAACTAACATTAAGACTGAAGTACTGAATAATAGACATACTACGTATAAACCTACTTTTCTATATGGTGAAGAATGTGAAGGCAGTAATGATGGTGCTTTACTGGGGGATAACATATTAAGATATGTTACTTCTTATAATACCATGACATGTTTAGTTAGGGGTATTATCAATAAATATTGGATGGTATTAATGGCATCAGAAGAAATTGGTGATTTTAGGAAAAAAGCCGCAATTTGCGTATAGAAATATGAGGACATTAAAAATTATTATGTTATAAGGATTTTAATGTAAATATACAAAATCAATGTGGTATGGCAAGGAAGGGCACATTTTGTTGCTATAATTGTAGCTGTTGAGGCGATATCATGCCTAATGATATTAATACACAAGGAAATCATATATTTGTACACCCAATGACGAATAAGATCTTTATTTTTCATATATCAGCTACTTGTTTAACCAATAATGTTGTTTATCTTGCTACCTGTGTTGCCTGCTCTTCCTTTTATGTGGGAAAAACAACTAGAAAATTGAAGGAACGCATAATAGAGCATAAATCAGAGATAAGAAGGGCTAGTGAGAATAATGCCCTATATAAACATATGAATGCATGTGGATTGAATCATGGTTTCAAATTTAGGGCTATTGATAGTGTACAGGTAACGGATAGATGTGGAGATATTGGCAATTCTTTAGAAATAAAGGAACTTGAGTGGATCATTAGGTTAGCAGCGGATGTCTCACCAGGCCTAAATAGTGCTGTTTCCCTGAAGCCTATCTTGGCTAGGATACAGCGTATAAAATTAATATAATGTGTTACTCCTAATTTAAAAAATATATATAACTTTTTAGATATATGTAAAATGTATATAAAGTTTTTAAATAATTTGTATGTATATGCGTATGTTTATTTATGAGTTTTGTTTGTAATGTTGATTGGGCTGCTAGTCATGTGATTGGGTTAGGCTCTTATATAAACTGCTTTTTAAATGAACCTGTATGTAACATTGAGAAAGGGTGCTTAACCTGAAAGCTTTGTTTTTCTATATAAAGGTTTTGGTGCTCAACTGTGGTGGGTTTTTATGGGATGTAAACTGCCTGCAGAGATGAGTTGTTTTGTGAGGCTAGGTCCCAAATCTGCATTGCTAGCCTGCAGAGGAGGTATGACTTGCCCCCCCTGTTTGTTGTCTGTGAAGATTTGAAGGGGACCTGGCTGTAGAAGGGGGGGGGGAGGCCTTTAGGGCTAGATGAACTGCAGTCATCTCCCTTATATTGATGTGTTTTTTCAGGAGGTGTGCCTGCCAGTGTTCTTGCACTTCGAGGCCCTTCATGGCAGCCCTCCAGTCCAGATCTGAGGCATTTGTGTACATACGTTGAATTGGTGTATGTGGTAGTAGAGGAAGGCCTAGGTTCATTTGAATGTGTTGAATCCACCACTGTAGTTCTGACTTGAAGCAGGGCAGGAAGGGGATCTGGAAGTCTAGAAGGTGGCTGTGTTGGGACCATACATTCTTTAGATACCATTGTAGCTTCCTTATGTGCATCCTGGCTAGCGGAAGCATGGGAATAGTGTATGCCATAAGACGCAGAAGCTGCATGAATTGTCTTGCTGACAGTTGGTGGGTCCAGAGAAGATCCTGGAAGTGGTCTGTTAGAGAAAGCACCTTTTCTGGAGGGATGAATGCCTTCATCAGGTTTGTTTGGATCCTGTAACCCAGGAAGGTTTGTCCTGCTCTGGTGCAAGGAAGATTTGGGGAGGTTGAGGGTGAATCCCAACCTTTGTAATAGATGCATGGACAACTGCAGATGGCTTTTTAGGGTGCTTGCTTTCTCTGTTAGAATGAGTATGTCATCTACGTAGGGATAGATGTGCATGCCCTTTGTCCCGCAGTAGGTTATGACAGGAGCTAGGCATTTGGTGAAGACCCTGGGTGCAGTGGACAAACCAAAGAGCAAAGCAGTAAATTGAAAGTGAGAACAAGACCCAGAAAAACACAAGTACTTTCTGCGAGTGGGCTATATAGGGATATGGAGGTAGGCCTCCTTTAGGTCTATAGTGGCCATGAATGCTTGGGGTGTCAATAGTGGAAGAAGGGTCTGAAGGGATAGCATTCTGAAGTAAGGGACTTTTAGGAAGAGGTTTAGAGAAGACAAGTTCAGGATTGGCCTCCATGGTCCATCCTTTTTTGGTACCAGGAAAAGTACAGTAGAAACCTTTACTTCTTGTCCTGAGGGCACAGGTTCTATTGTTCCATGAGCCAGAAGATCCTGTATAATGTGAGGGATAAGGTGTAGTTGTTTTTTTTGAGGAAAAGGGCTGCCCCATGGTGTGGGCTTTTCTTTCCACAACAGAAAATATCCCCTTTCCACTATTGCCAGGACCCAGCAGTCTGAGGTGATAGTTTTCCAGAGGGGCAGGCAGTAGGGGAGGCAGGCTGACAGGGGGAGATGAGCAAGGCAGTCACGCATTGTTGGTACCATTTCTGACCTGAAAGGGCTGTCTGTGGGTAGACTGAGAAGAAGTGGGCCTGGAAGAGGTTTGCCTCCTGTTACCTTTTTTATGCCTGGACGAAGGAGTAGCAGTGGAAGGGGGTTCTGTGGACACAGGTAGTCTTAGCCTTTTAATTTCTGCAGTATTTTGGTACAGCAGACACTAGGATGTGCTTAATGTCTTGTAACTCCTTGCTCTTCTTCCTGAAGGTTCTTAAACGGTTCAGCAGATTGTTTTCCAAACAGGAGGTTGTGATCTAGTGGAGCATCAAGAATTTTAGATTTAAAATCTTCAGGCAATGGTTGTAGCCACAGCCATGAATATCTGCGAAGCACAGATGCAGCAGATCTCACCTCTGTTGCATCATAACTGCATCTAATGGAGTGTCTGGCTACTTGGGATGCCAGGGTCAGCTTTGATGCTACTTCTGTCTTGATGGGAGAGTCAGACAGGGAAGATAGAAGTGTAGATGGTTGGGATACCAAATCCAGGGTTTACTTAATCATATGGTTTTGGCAATTAATGGCTCTAAAGGCTTGAGTGGAAGAGGTATAAACCTTCTTATCCAGCCTGTCCATGTTCTTGCTATCCTTGTCAGGAGGCAGAAGAGATGATGATGGGATCAGTTTTGACTACTTGTCAGGGACCAAAGCATGACTGCTAGGTCTGCCAAGGGGGGTTTCACCAGAAATTTGTAGTCAACAGGCACTTTAGAAAAATGATCCGGTCTCTTAGGAGCATGCGGTTGAGAGTCTGGAATTTTAGATGTAGAAGCAAATGTGTCTAGGTATGCAGGAATAACTGGGGGGATGATGGCAGATGGAGAGGGAGATTCAGCTTGCAGCAACTCGAAGTATCGTTTTTCAGTTTCAATCATTTGGGAAGTATCCCACTTAAAATATTCTTTCATTTTAGTAAAGGTCTCTCCAAAAGTGATATCTTCTGGAAGAGAGTTCCCTTCTATGGATTCCTCATCTGAGGAATAGTATTCCAGAGGAAAGGCTACTTAAGTAATAGACTCATCTGATGATAAATATCCTCCTCTTCTTTCTGAGGAGTGGGAGGGAAAACAGAGGTAGCTGAAGCAGGCCTAGGGCTAAGCACTGGGACATTGAAGGGTGAGGAGGCTGAGGGCCTAAGGGCAATGGAGACCTGCATCAAGGACTGAGGCAATGATTGCCAGTCAGGAATGTTTGGTTTTTTGCTTTCTTTTCAAAGGGTTAGCTTTGGGAGAAGGCCTAGTTACAGGGGCCTGAGCTAATGGAGAGGATTTTGATTCCTGCATCCTGGGCACGTGTCAGGTGGAACCTGGTTCGCCCTCAGCTTTGGTAGAAACCAACATCTGAGTAACCTCTGTGGAAGTGCTGGCTGGTACTTCAGAAGTGGCTTCCTCAAGGGGACCCAACGAAGTAGATTGCTCTAGTGGGTGGCCCTCAACCCCTAAATCGGCTGCTGGCGGGACATCCGATGATGGAGGGGCAGCAGCAGTAGGCCGTGAAAGTTTGGTCTTTTTTCATGGCGGCTCCATCTGGGTGGCCGACTCAAGATCCATCCTAAACACTAACTTTTTAAGTCTCTGGTTTTTCCAGGCATAGATTAAGAGTGGCCAGATGGCTTCTAAGTGCTTTTGGGACAAATGACTGGCAAATGGCGCGGGATGTATGGTCATGTTCATGGCCTAAACAGAATATGCAACAGTCATGGGTGTCCTTATGTGGAGTTTGATGTTCGCATTGGCATTTACTCTTCTTAGCAGACGTTGGCTAACAAAACAGCTAACCAAGCTCCAGTAATAATACATTTTAAGAATACCCCAATGGGGCATTTAACTTTAAATGTCTTTATAGAAGAGCAGTGATGTAATCAATCCAACGTTCAAATGCGGCAGAAAAGTTCTGAGGTCTATGCATGCAGACATCACATTTAAGGCTCCTGGTTTATGGCCCTGTGTGTGACATCCCACGCACCAACAGCAACCAGGCTTAAGCTTTTGTATAGAAGTCAACATTCAGGTCACCTGAGGTGGAGAATCCCCAAGTAGGAACACTGCAACATGGGAACAGAAGGAAATCTTAGTAACACCAACTCATACCCATGGGTCTTAAAACTCCTGCCTGAATGTACTCTTCTCACCACTGCAACCCTATTGTGAAGCACAGTCTGACAATATGTATAGGTTCTTATCTGTACACTGGAGTGTGACTGCCTTAAATCCAACTCTGATGACATCCCACATTGCCTTCAGAAGGCTCTTCCTGAATTTCCACACCATTTCTTGTCCACCTTCTCCGCAAGTAGACTCTGGATCCCAATTCAGCTGGTCTTTTGATAGTATCCTTCTACCTTGCCTACTGGGTACACAAGATGTTCAGTATCCTCCTTACCATTACATCTTCACTTCCATGTTTTTTCCTGTCAGTGAACCTATATTCAGAGCTGCAATTCTTTCCTTTCCAGCAGACTGATCATTTTTTACCTCCAACTTTCACTCCAGAGTTATCCCAAATAACCCAGGCTGGGAAACTGGATATCGGGCATGCAGTAGCTTAGGGCTACTAAGCTTAATGGTGAGTGCACACACACAACTCCCACCATCACAACGGGTCCCTGGTGTGCACTGGAGTAGGCCAGGTCCTCAATCCACTTGTGGACAAATACCCATGCCCATTTCTGATGACAGTCAACATGATCAAATCATCCAAGGCCAATGTTTACACCACTAAGTGACTAGCCCTGCTACTTCTGTTCTCTAATGTCCTGTCATAGGCTAGATTTTTCCCCACTTACTCCACTTCCCCAGATCTGCTTTGTTTTTCAGGGTGCCATCCAAAAATGTCCCATAACATCATACGGTAAAGCCTGTTTGTCAGCCAAGCATGTTCTCTTGCTGCAAGCATCAACTGCATCATATCCATCAACACATTTTACAGGATGTTTTCCACCCTTAATCCTAGAAAAATTTTCCTCTGTGGCCCTGTCTGTTATTTCTAACATTATAACAAGGGATCATCAAGCAAAAAGACAGTCAAGGACACTACAGAAGCTGTCCGTTTCCATTGTGAGTGGTTGGGGAGGCAGTGATGATAGGCTCTGTGTATGCCATTTCCAGTGCATCTTTAACTCTTGGGGAAAAACAAAAACAAAAAAACAAAACACTGCTATAACCTCTCAGTTCCTCAATTTCCAAGAGGTCCAAATATCTTCTATGATATTAAAATAGCATTTGGGGGCCCAACCTACAATAAAATATGCCCTTATTAGGAGGAGTGTCTCCATACAAGTGACAACTGCTGGATGGAAGCTGAACAAGTTAGTCATCACTGATATCATTACCTAGGGGACAGAAGATCTGTGTCGAGCAGGCTGCATCTTCATCCACCTCAGAGGCGGAAGGTGAGGGGGTTATGAGACAAAGCTATAAAGTGTTTACTTGCTGAAGCTCTTCTGTCATTGAAGGCTGAGCTGCCCGAGGAATAATCATATGCCAAGCAGCTACAGTATCCTTTGACAAACCTCTGATAACCAAAGGTGGCAAGACGTCTGGAAAAGATAGAACAGGTGTCTGGCCCTCAGGTACATCTTGAGAAAAAGTAGATGGCAGTTCACTCTTGGCCAGAAGGTATGCTGGAAATCCTACTACTCAGCAGGCCCTCTGGAGCCTCCTGAAAAAGTCTGGTAAAAAGCCTGGACTGCTACATGTGGTAAGCTTTCACTGAATGCCTTCAAATGGCTCAGAAAACAAGGACTGCAGGAGGTTAAAGGTACAAGCTTGCTGGATCAGATGTTGGACAAGCCAATGCTACTATGAATCCACTGGCTTCAGACCATGGTGGGTTTGTCAGGGTCAGTAAAGACATTCTCTGTCAGGGACAATAAATCTTTCTCAGTGGATATTTTTTTGACTAGCTGAGACCCACCCCAAGTGGCAAGTGATCCTTAGTCTACATCCTCTACCTTCATTGCACAAAGGCGGCCTTCAAACTTCAGGCCCTCTGATGAACACCTTTACTAAAGGTGGTACAGTATTTACAGACAACCACTTGGGTATATCTTTGGAAGAAGAGGTACTGTAAATGATGTCCTTTTACATTTGTCTTCTGGATGCACACCCCTTAGTCATTTTTCCATAATGTCATGGACTTCAGAAAACAGCAATCCACACAAGACTGAAAATTTGAAAAATACTCAATATCACCAAGTATACCATGGCAGAAAAAGATTCCCAGTTGGGTAATTTTAGGTCCAGCAGTCACCTTGCAGCAAAAAAAAAAAAAAAAAATGAAAATTGCGCAGATGACCGTACTATTTAGATTAACATCCTGGGCTATGTCACAAGTCCAGCTCTAGGTTACAGACTTCTGAAAGTTCTGGAAATCTGAAGATGGCCTAAAACTAATTCCATTGGATAATAATTTATAATGCAGTTGTGACAACTACAGTGACATCATCACTGCATGTCATGTGAAGGACCCCTGACAAATAAGGCAATTATTCTGAAAGGTACTTAGTAATAGAAGCTAAGCAAGACTAACCAGATAACATGTTGAACTGCAGTCTATCATTAAATCTGCCACTGACGAATCACAATTTTAACGGAGTGAGATCAAAAAGTCATCAAACAAAGCTGAATAAGGCAGAATCCTATGAATGATATAACATTCTCATTTTAAATAATGAAATGGTTGCCTGGGTCAATCACCTTCAGAATACTTTCACAGCAGAAAAAATACAACTTACTTGGTAATGCATTACGGAAACAGCAGGCAGAGCTTGCAGCCTTGGAAAGTGTATCATGCTGGCAAGTCTCAATGCTTAGCTGCATCATTTGCGTGTTACTGCAGCGACAGCTCATCAATATCAAATTGGTCTGACAAAAAAACTCTGAATC
This sequence comes from Protopterus annectens, assembly GCF_019279795.1. Taxonomy (NCBI): domain Eukaryota; kingdom Metazoa; phylum Chordata; order Ceratodontiformes; family Protopteridae; genus Protopterus; species Protopterus annectens. The sequence goes on from NC_056743.1 coordinate 445,433,605, forward strand.
TACACAAACGTCCTATCCATAACTAAACCACGTATTCCCATTACTTTGAGTTTACTGAAGGACTCAAAAGTTAAGCTCTTCAGGTGAGGGCTGTGATGCCTATGGCTTTTCTACCAGAGTGAACAGAAAGGTAACTAAGGTGATGTTACTTCCCTCTTGAAACAGCAGTCATAATCCTCTAAGGATTACCACCACCTCCACAAATTTCTCAGATTATTCCATGACTGATAGATACTGCATTGCTTGAAAAACACATGAGACAGATCAGAGACAAAAGACCTAGAAGAAATAAGGTAGACAGAAATTAGTGTGTCCTCACTGCTCACCAGCAACTCAGGCCTGGATGGGATATGCGATGGTATGGCTTTCAAGGCAAAAGGGTTCGGAGAAAGTTAGAAAAGCACTGAAACTACATGACAATAGCAGACTTTATCTTCCGTCTACAAACATGTATATGGCAATTGAGGAAAGTACAGTTGTGTACACTTACTATAAATGTAGATGTTTGAGTATATTCACTGTTGCAGACATCACATTTGGGTTATCTGCTTGCAGAAGCCCTCAGTCGGCCTGATTAACAAAGTCTTGGACCCTGTGTCGGTTGCCGTCTCTTCTTCCATGACGTCAGGTAGTCTGGGATATAAACATGCAGCCAATGCCATTACATCAGTTTTTCTTGCCCCAGATGTCCCCTTAACGGGAAGGAATAATATATATATATATATATATATATATATATATATATACATATACATACACACACACACACAAGGTTATACCTCCAACAAAAAAGCAAATACACCAAAAAGCTTTTAAGCATAGTAAAGGAGAGTAGAGGTATAGCCAAAAGAAGTCAGGGTTCTGGAGGGAAGGTAACCAGGACTGCAACAGTGAATACACTCGAACATCTACATTTATGGTAAGTGAACACAACTGTACTATGTTCTTCGTGTTTCAATATTGCAGTCATCACATTTGGGTAGATTCCCAAAGCTAAGGATGGGAGGAGGAATTTAGATAGCATTAGGACCAGCTATAAGGCCCTGCAAGACTGCAGCGGCAAAGCCAGCTCTGGATTTACAGAAAGTTGGCAAATGGTAATGCTTGGTGAATGTATGTACAAAACTCCAGGTAGCAGCTTCTAGGATGTCCCTGGTAGGGACACCTCTGAGAAAGGCTGTAGAGGTAGATGCAGCCCTGGTTGAATGGGGTCTGATGCCCTGAGGGATAGGTTTTCCATGGTGCTTATAGCAGAAATGAATGTAATGGCCTACCCATTTAGAAATGGTTTGCTTTGAAATAGCCTTCCCCTCTGCCCCTGCAGCAAATGCCACCAGCAGTTGTTCAGATTTACTTTGAGGTTTAGTCCTGTCCAAGTAAAATCTAAGTTGTCTGTGCACATCTAAGGACTGCAGCATCCATTCCCCTTTCTTCTGTGGATTAGGAAAGAAGGTTGGCAAATGAATGGACTGATTAAGAGCCACACTGGATACCACATTGGGCATGAATGAGGGATTGGTTCTGAAGTTCACCCGGTCCGCATGAAAGATGATGAAAGGCTCCACTGCCATAAGGGCCTGTAATTCAGATACCCTTCTTGCTGAAGTGATTGCTAAAAGGAAGGCTTTTTTCCAAGAAAGGACTTTTAAATCTGCACTTAAGCTGGCTCGAAAGGAGGAAGAGTGAGTTTCTCCAATATGAACTTAAGGTCCCAGGCTGGAGTTGGGGCTCTCCTGGGTTGTCTTAGGTTTTTGGCCCCTCTGAGGAACTGCTTGAGCAGTGGATGAGAGAAGAGGGGTGGTTCTGTGTTACAATGAGCTGAAATGGCTGAGGCATGAATTTTGATGCAGGAAAAAGAAAGGCCCTTGTGAAGCATCTTAGTGTTAAGTATTTAAGAATCTGAGGAAAGTTGGGTGCTGCTGTGCCCGTCCCTTGAGATTGGTTCCAGGCACAGAATCTTTTCCATTATTCAGTATAAGATTTTCTAGTACTAGGCCTCCTTGACTCTAAAATGATATCCAACACTTGTTACTGAGGGATGGTAAAGGAGAGATTAGGTAATTAGCCAGGCTGCTAGGTTCAGGGTTTGAAGCTGAGGGTGCAGAATCTGGTTCTCCTGCTGAGACAACAGGGTAGGGGGTCTGAGGTAGGTGCCATGGAGCCAACAGTGACACACTGTGCAAGAGGGAATACACCAGTGTTGGCATGGCCAGTCTGGTGCAATCAATATCGTCCTTGGTTTATCCTGCGTGATCTTTGGTAGTACTTTGGAGAGGAGAGGCAGAGGAGGAAAGGCATAAACCGATAGGTTTTTCCAGCTGAAGGACAGAGCATCCACTTTCCAAACTTATTTGTGGGAAGTCCTTGTGCAAAATTTTTCCAACTGGTAGTTCTGTGGGGACGCAATATCTGGGCTCCCCCATTTGTTTGTCAACATGTTGAAAGTCTTTGGTTCCAGTTTCCACTTGTGTGGGTCCATGAGGTTTCTGCTTAGTCCGTCTGCCCGTGTATTTAGTTTTCCTGGCAGGAACTGAACCTGTAGATGCACTTGGTAGCTCAAGGCTGTGTTCCAGTGTGCCATGGCTAGTCTGCAGAGGTGGTAAGAATGGGTACCCCCCTGCTAGCTTATGTACTACATAACAGTGGCGTTTACCATTCTTTACCATTAATTGTCCTGGAAGAATGTGGTCCTTGAAGGCTGTCAGAGCATTCTGTACAGCTAACATTTCTTTTTGATTGATATGCAGGTGCATTTGACTTAGGTTCCATTTGCCCTGAATGCACTTCCCTGCCAGGTGAGCCCCCCATGCATAGTCTGATGCGTCTGTTGTTAGGATTTGGGCGGCAGGGGGTAGAGTGAATGGAAGTCCCTTGTTTTGGTGCCAGGCCTCTGCCCACCAAAGGAACTCTAGCCGTAGGCAAGGTATGATAGGAATCATTGCTTCTAGATCCTGAGAATGTTGACACTGTAGGCTTTTTAGATACCATTGTAGTTTCCTCATATGCAGTCTTGCTCCCAGGAATATAATTTGTCGACAGGGCACCAGGTGTGATTTCCTTTTGTTTATGGTGTACCCCAGACAAGTTAGCACCTTTTGTACAAAAGCCAGATGATTCGAAAGTATGTCCTGGCTTTCTGCCTGAATTAGACAATCATCCAGGTATGCAATGATTGAAGCTAGGCACTTTGCGAATACCCTGGGCGCAGTAGATAAGCCAAAGGGCAGTGCAGAGAACTGATAGTGCATGTAGCCTGCTTTAAAGCGTAGGTATCTTCTGCAAGATTCCCTGATTGGGATGTGCAGGTATGCTTCCTTTAAGTAGAGTGTTGCCAACCAGGCAGTGTTGCCTAGTATCGGAAGCAACTGGTGAAAAGTTAACATCTTGAATTTTGAAATCACCAAAAAAGTGTTTAAGATAGACAGGTCCAGGACAGGACACCATGAGTTGTCTTTTCTGGGTTCCAGGAAAAGTCTTGAGTAGAAAAGTACAGTTTTGTACCTACCATAAATGTAGATGTCCGATAGACATGCAACTGCAGTCATAACATGTGGGTTGTCCTGCCTCAGGCAGCCCTCGGTCGGCCGGACTCCAAAGTCTGGGTCCGACGTCGGCTGATGTCGCATTTCTCTCAGACGTCAGAGCGGCTGGAGTACATAAGCATCAGCCGACGCCATTTTCTTCAATGTTTCTTGCCCCAGATGCCAGGTGCCCTCCAAGGAAGGCTGTAATCAAATTGGAAGACAAAAACAGGATTCCAAACAAATAACTGAGCAATAAAACAAATACACCATAACAGATATCCCCAGCTAAGAGAAACAGGGATAGGAGTGAACCCTAGGCATAGAGGGGTATGGAGGGTGGGAAAATCCGACTGCAGTTGCATGTCTATCGGACATCTACATTTGTGGTAGGTACAAAACTGTACTATGTCCTTCAAGAATGCAACTGCAGTCATAACATGTGGGTAGAACACCATAGCTTAGCTGGGGGAGGAGGAATGCTCTAGGAAAAAGATGGTGTGGCAATCAAACCCTGCAGGACTGCCGAAGCAAAGCCTGCTCTGGATCTGGAGTATAGAGGGAGATTGTAGTGTTTGGAGAATGTATGCACGGAGCTCCATGTAGCAGCTTCTAGAATGTCCTTAGTAGGCACCCCTCTTAAGAATGCTGTAGAGGTGGCTGTAGCTCTGGTGGAATGTGGTCTGACATTGGCTGGAACAGTCTTTCCATGAAAGGAATAACAGAATCTGATGCAATGTCCAATCCATTTTGAAATAGTCTGTTTTGAAATTGCTTTTCCTTGGACTGCAGGGGCGTAAGCTACAAAAAGTTGTTCAGACTTCCTACTGGCCTTGGTACTGTCCAGGTAGTAACGAAGTTGTCTGTGAATGTCCAAGGTATGTAACAGTCTTTCCCCCTTGTTCTCAGGATTAGGGAAGAAAGCAGGCAGATGAATTGCTTGATTTAAAGAAACCCTCGATACCACCTTTGGCAAGAAAGTAGGGTTGGTCCTTAATGAAACCCTGTCTCTGTGAAAAATAATAATAAAGGGTGGTATTGCCATTAGGGCCTGTAGCTCCGAAACCCTTCTTGCTGATGTAATTGCCAACAGGAAAGCTGTCTTCCATGAGAGAAATTGCAAGTCAACTGAAGCTGCTGGCTCAAATGGAGGTAGAGTCAGTTTTTCTAGGACAAAATTGAGGTCCCAGGCTGGCACTGGGGCCTTTCTTGGTGGCTTAATGCTCTTGATTCCCCTGAGGAATTGCCTTAGTAAAGGGTGTGAAAAAACAGGAGGATCAGTGTTGTATCTAGCTGAAATAGCAGATGCATGTATCTTTATGGAAGAATATGAGAGGCCGTTCTTTAACATATCTGCCAAATATTCCAAGATGAGTGGGATGTTCAACAATGATGCATCATGTCCCTTGCTGGTATTCCAATTGCTGAATCTTTTCCACTTTGCTAAGTAAACCTTTCTGGTGGATGGTCTTCAGCCTCTGTTAGTATCCGCTGAACTTCCTTGGAGAGAGATAGGCTGAAGTTATTTATGGGATCTCCCAGGCTGTTAGCTGCAGTGTCTGTAGATTTGGATGCACTGTTTCGAAGTTGTGTTGAGTCAGAAGTAGAGGCCATTGGGGAAGGGCCCACCTCCTGGTGTGACATATGCTCCGTAGTAGTGGGTACCAGTGTTGTCTTGGCCAGTCCGGAGCTATTATGATTCCTTGGGTCTCTCTGCTTTGATCTTTAGTAATACTGAGGTCATCAGTGGCAGAGGTGGGAATGCATAGATTGTTAGGGAGTTCCAGTTGAATGAGAGGGCATCTATTTTCCAAGCTTTTGGATGGTATGTCCTTGTGCAGAATTTTGGTAGAAGATGGTTGAGATGAGAGGCAAATAGGTCCACTTCTGGCTTGCCTCATGTCGAAGTGAGTTGTCTGAAGGCCTTCGGATGTAACCTCCACTCGTGTGGATCTGTGAAATTCCTGCTTAGGCTGTCCGCCAACACATTGTCTTTTCCTGGAACAAACTGGGATTGTAACTGGATGTTTAGGCTCAGTGATTTCTCCCAAAGATGCATTGTCAGTCTGCAAAGGGGGTAAGAGTGGGTGCCCCCTTGCTTATGTACCACATCACAGTGGTGTTGTCTGTCCGCATCAGTAAATGGCCTTGCTGGAGTTGGTGTTGAAAAGCCTTGATGGCATGCATTACTGCCAGCATTTCCTTTTGGTTTATATGCAGATGTGTTTCCTTTGGAGACCACTGTACTTGTATACACCTGCCTTCCATGTGCGCCCCCCATCCAAGGTCTGAGGCGTCTGTGGTCATGGTCTGTGTTATCTGTGGTTTTTTGAATGACATACCTGTGTTTGCCTGGCTCACCGAGGCCCACCATAGGAATTCCTTTTGTAGGCATGGAATGAGCGGTATGATTGTCTCCAAGTTGTTGCTGTGTTGAGACAAAATGCTTTTTAGGTACCATTGAAGCTTTCTCATGTGTAGTCTTGCTAATGGAACCAGGAGAATGCAGGATGCCATGTAACCCAGGGCCTGTAGGAATCTCCTTGCAGTCATCTGGGTGAGTTTTGCTAAACCTTTGAAGTAATGAGTTAACTTCTCTTGCTTGTCTTCTGTCAGGTAAGCCATTTGAGAGGCTGTGTCTAGTTTGGCTCCTAAGAAGATTATTTGCTGGGATGGCTGCAGTCTTGACTTTTGGAAGTTGACTGTGTATCCCAGAGCTGGAAGTAATCGTATGACATAATCCAGGTTTTTCGTCAACATCAATTTGTCGTCCGCTTGTATGAGGCAGTCGTCCAGGTATGGGTAAATTTGTATCCCCTGGAGCCTGCAATGAGCAATGACTGAAGCCAGGCATTTTGTGAATACTCTGGGCGCAGTAGATAAGCCAAATGGCAATGCTGAGAATTGATAATGCTCTGGTCCTGCAAGAAATCTGAGGTATCTTCTGCAGCTGTGTCTGATAGGGACATGCAGGTATGCCTCCTTGAGGTCCAGAGTAATCAGCCAAGACCCCTTGCCCAGCATGGGAAGGAGTTGCTGTAGAGTCAGCATTTTGAACTTTGGTACTATGAGAAAGGTGTTTAATGCGGACAAGTCCAGTATTGGTCTCCATTGAGATTCTTTTCTTGGAACAAGGAACAGTCTTGAGTAAAACCCCTGGTCTTGTTCTTGTTGTGGAACTCTTTCTATTGCTTTCATCCGAGTCAGCAGAGTGATTTGCTTGATAGCCTCTGCCCTCTGGTTTTGTGGTAGGTTTGGCATGCCTTGTTTTCTTGGTAAGGTATGAAAATGAAACCTGTACCCTTGGTCTATAATGTCCAAAATCCATTTGTCCTTTGTCAGTCTGTGCCAATTTTCTGCAAACAGAGATAATTTCCCGCCCAAGGGAGCTTCTATTTGTTCCCTGGTAGGCAGTAGTAGAGGAAAGTCATTGAGATTGTGGTTGTGGGGCAGGTGAAACCCCTGCGTCACTTATTTGGTTTCCTGGCTGCCATTGTCGTCCCCTGTAAGGGCCTCTGTATTGGCCTCTTCCTCGGCCATGTCTGTTCTTACCCCTTTGAAACTTTTCTGTATTAGGAAAGGACAAGTTTTTAGAAGGCCAATTCCTACTGAATCTGGGGGGTTGAACCTGGAGGAAATCTTTCACCGTCTGAACTGATTTTGCTTTTTCTTCGATGGTCTTTAACACATCCTTAGCATTCGCACCAAAAAGCTTGTTCTTTTCCAAAGGTGCATCCAGAAGTTTTGCTTTTACATGATCTGGTAGAGGTTGATCTTTTAACCAAGCATGTCTACGAATGACTGCCCCTGTCATAGCTGCCTTACATGAAGCTTCCAGTGCATCATATCCACACTGCAGGAAGTGATTGCTTACTTGCTGAGTGTTATGTACAGCTTCCTGTCTAAAGGGTCAGGAGTGGCTAAAGTTTTTTGTAAATCTTCTAAAAGGTAATCCTGATATTGTAACATATGAAAAAGGCAATTTAAAGCTCTCATAGATAAGGTAGTGGATGTGTAAACCTTTTTACCCCATCTCTCTAATGACCTGGCCTCCCTGTTGGAGGGCAATGGATTTTTAGAGGTGGAGGCTGAAACTCCTTTAGGCCCCTGTGAAATAGTTTCTAAATCAGCAGAATGGGCCCTGAATAAATGGGAATGAGTTTCTGGGACCCTGTAATACCTGTCTGGCTTGGCTGGAGCAGGAGGAAGAGAATCAGGGGCAGCACTAGAGCCAGAATATAAATCATCCAGAACATCAAGTACAGGAGGAATAGCTAAGGGCCTGTGCTGGGGCTTCTTAAGGAAAGTCCTCAGGCGTTTCCTAGAATCAGAATATTCCTGACCTTGCCACTTGAAATGTTCCCTCATGGTGTGCAGAACTTCCCCAAAAGAAATATCCTCAGGAGGGGAGGCTGAGGGGATGGAATCTTCTGCATCCGAGTCCTCATAGGTCTGGAAGAGCTCTTCCTGGCTATCAGAGTGGACAGAGCCCTCAGAATCTTCATCTGAAGGAATAGGTTCAGAGGGTTCAACCCAGGGCCTTTTATCAGAAGGAGGCTGGGATCCTCTCTCAGGCTGGGCCTGTGAACCTCTAATCATGGAAATTAAATCAGCAGCCATGGACATAATTTGGGTCTCTGGAGTAGGCTGAGGTAAGGATTTAGAAGTAATATGCTTTGTTTTGCTGGCTGCCTTAGCCCTAGTGTAGGCCTTAATAGACATGGCCATAGGAGGCCTGGCAGCTCCACATGCAGGAGTGACCTTGTCTACAGCAATGGGCTCGGGCATTTCCTCGGTTTCGGTATCCGGAGGAAAATCGATAACTGGCGGAGTGATGTCCGGAATCGGAGTCGTCGGTAATGTGGTGTCTTCGGTTCGGAGCGGTGGAGAGACCGTCTCAGAGGGAACCGGAGCACTCGCACTAGGTTTTGGCGTGGAGTCGGTGGTAGACGCGGGCCGAGGATGTCGGTCCCGGTCTTTTCACTTTTTGGGAGTTTGTGATGTCAGAAGATCCAACGGCATGGTGTAAGCAAATTTATCGGCAAAAAAGTCTTCAGCGAACTCCGCCCGGTGCCTGAGAGTGCGCTTGTTGAAGCGAGCACAGGCTACACAGGCAGAGACGTCGTGGTCTGGGCCCAGGCAAGGAAGACAGTAAGAGTGGAAATCCTTATGAGGTATTTGTTTACCACAAGAAAGACAATTGTTAACTTTTTCAGTAATTTCTGACATCAGCTGAGGCAAGAAAAGGTCCCCAATGGGGTACTTAGCTTTTTGATGACTTCGGTATCGAAGAATACAGGAGCTGACCGACCGGCACTTGCCAACTGCTTCTGCTTCGAGCACCGCGCGGCAAGAAAGACTGAAGAAAATGGCGTCGGCTGATGCTTATGTACTCCAGCCGCTCTGACGTCGGAGAGAAATGCGACATCAGCCGTCGTTGGACCCAGACTTTGGAATCCGGCGACCGAGGGCTGCCTGAGGCAGGACAACCCACATGTTATGACTGCAGTTGCATTCTTGAAGGACATCCTTGTCTCTTTTCCTCTTCTGGTACAGTTTGAATAGCCTTTATGCTTAAGAGACAGAGTACTTGCTTTTGAGCCTCCGCCCACTGATTTGGGGTAGATCTGGCCAACCTTTTGGGGTTGGTAACGTGTGGAAGTGAAATCTGTATCCTTGGGAAACTATATTTAAAAACCATTTGTCCTGGGTAATGAGTTCCAGTTTTTTGCATGCAGAGCAATCTTTCCCACCAAAGGAGCAGTCAGTTGAGAAGTGCTTGGAAGTTTTAAAGTTAAGTCATTGAGACAGTTTACCATAGGGGGGAGTTTTACTACTCCCAGATTTGGAAGTGGGAGCCCCCCACTGCTTAGTCCTGTGCGTACCCTGGGACTGAAGCCTGTGGATTTTGCTGGATCTGGGTTTGGACTGAGAAGGCCTGGAAGAGGCAGGAAAGGACCAATTCTTAGAGGGCAAATGCCTACTAAATCTAGGAGGTTGTACTTGTAAGAAATCTTGTAACAGTTTGCATAGATTTAACTTTTTCCTCCATCTTTTTAAGAACTTCTGCCTTGTTGCCAAACAGGCGGCCTTGATTTAAGGGAGCATCCAGTAATTTAGCTTTAACATTATATGTCAAGGATTGCTCCTTAAGCCAAGCATGCCTTCTAAGTACAGACCCAGTGACAGCAGCCCTGCAAGATGCCTCTAGTGAATCAAAACCACATTGCAAAGTATGTTTTCCAACCTGTTCAGCAGAATGCATTAAATCCTGTAAATCCTTATTTTCAGCACAATCAGGAATCATCATTTTCTATTTAAGCAATCCAGTAATATGCTGCTGATACTTTAACATATGAAACTGGCAGTTTAAGGCCCTAATGGCCAAGGTTGCAGAAGTGTATACCTTCTTACCCCATCTATCCATCGCCCTGGAGTCTCTATCAGAAAGGGGTAGGATTTTTGGCAGTAGTAGCCTTAATGCTCTTGGGTCCCTGTGAAATGGTCTCAGGATCTGCAGTAGGATTTTTGAAAAGGAACTTGTGAGAGTCAGGACCCCTGTAATATCTATCAGATTTTCTGGGAGCAGGAAGTAGAGAGTCAGGGGCCAAGCTAGATTCTGAAAGGGCATCAACAATGTCTAGTACAGAAAGGATAGCTAAAGGCCTGTGCTGGGGCAGGAGTAAGAAATCCCTTAGAATCAGAGTAATCCTGACTTTCCCAACGAAAATGCTCCCTAAGAGCATGCAAGGTTTCACCAAAAGAGAAATCCTCTGGAGGAGGGGGGGGGGCAGAGGGAATAGAGTCCTCAGCATCAGAATCCGCATAGGTAGATAAGGGTAAATCCTGGTCATCAGAGGAAACAGAAATTTTAGAATCCTGGTCAGAAGTATCATAAGCAAAATCAGTCCTAGGTCTCTTAGAGGGGGAAGGTTGGCTTCCCCTGATTAAAGTAATAAGGTCTTCAGCCATTCTTATCATTTGTTTTTTTAGGTATAGAGGTCTGACCATGCGGTCTGGGCGTCAGTTTTCTAGGCACGGTTCGAGTTTTAGGCCTTGAAGAAGATGGTGTCGGTTTGATATGCAAGTCAGTAGGCCTGAATACACCCTTAGAAGCCGGTGCCTGCACAGCGGCTCTGGACCCATCCAAGGTAGAGACACCCGCAGGTTCCACAGTTGAAGCATCTCACGGCATACCGGACTCCGAATGGGTCTCAATAGAGGCCTGCGAATCTGAAGTAGCGGGTATCAGGGGCTACGAAACGCCTCACAGAGTACCGGCGAACTGGCGACTGGCTTAGGAGAAGCGTTGTCGGCAGCTTTGGACTTAGGCAGCCTGTCTCTGTCTTTATCTTTGCATTTTTTCGGAATGTCGGTAGTCGGATGACTTACCGAAGACATATCTGGATAACTGAACCGAGCACCAAAAAATTTAGAAGCGAAATTATAAAGACGACGGATAGTTCTTTGTTTAAATAAGGCACAAAACTGACAGCGAGGTACGTCGTGGTCAGGGCCTAGGCAAGGAATATAGTACGAATGGAAATCTTTATGAGGTATTTGCTTTCCACAAGAAATACAATTATTTACTTTTACTGACATCAGTTTAGAGCAAGAAAAAGTTTCTCCAATGGGGTACTTAGCTTTAATTGAAAACTTTGGTTGTGAAACTCGAAAACAAAAATTTCAGGAGTTGGCCGACCGGCACTTGCGAACTGCTTCTGCTTCGGGCACCACACAGCAAGAAAGACTGGGCTAATGGTGCCAGCTGCATGTTTTATACCCCTGACTACCTGACAAAAGAAGAGACAGCAACCGATGCAGGACCCAAGACTTTGTTAATCAGGCCGACTGAGGGCTACTGCAAGCAGATAACCCAAAAGTGATGACTGCAACAGTGAAACACGAAGAACATCTACACAAAAGTCACTGCTAGTTGGCCTGAGGAAGCCTTATTTTAATTTTTCAAAGTGTAGTAAAACTCATAAAACAAAAAAACTGGATGAGAGTCCAGGAACCACACAGACCAGTGTAGGACCACCAAAAAGCTGTTTACCGAACAATAAAAGCAGTCAAGCGCTTTTGTCTTGCATCAAGACTTCATCAGAACTGCTGTATCGCATTAAACCGCGACAATAAGTACTAAAACTAGCAGTCGTGATAAAACCCAACCAATAAAATAAAACACTCCTTTATGATGTAATATGAAACACAATCAAGGACTCAAATGAAATAAATGAATGCATGTGTGATGCATGATGTGAATTACAATACCAAATTGAGTATGGTAACACAAATCTGGTACCAGTAAAACACCTGGTAATCCATCCCAGCTTTTTAGCTTTAAAATTGGGGTAATAGAACAACATTCATTGAGACCGGGGGGGGGGGGTAAGAGCATCACACAACAAAATCTAAATAAGTTTCTTTTTATTCAGCTGTTCTTCAATGATGAAACCTCTAGGGTCACTTTCGATGTAGTCAATCACCACAAACAAAGTGGTGGTGAGGAAAGGTTTTAATATGTCTATAAAGTGCATTTGTTGAAATGCCCTTCCAAACTTCATTTAGATGCTCATAGATTCTTCCCTTTAACATACTAGTCTTTCCAATATAAAATGCTTTGCAACATTGGCAAAGGGTCCCATATACCACACCCTTGGATGAATAATTAAAATGCTTTTATGACCAGAAATTTCTTTTGCTTAATGAAAAATGACTCACATGTAAGAATATGCTGACAATAGTTACAATGGTTGCATTTGAACATACTTTTAGGCCTATTGGTGCAGTCTCGGCCTTTTTTTTCATTTCAAAAGGTTTTCAAAGGTCCTACCTTTCCTAAAGACTACCTTAGGCTTATCCCCAAACAATTCCATACCATCACTGATACTCGTGACTATTGGCCAAAATTGGTTCACCACATCTATAACGTCACAACTATTGGCAGAAAATGTGGCAATTAATGAACGCTCAAATAGTACCCTAGCTATCAGATTGTCACTGCCCGCCATTCCTAATAATTGTGGGATTTTGAGGAGAAGCGGGGTGAATTGGGAGTAAAGGCTGGTAGACCCCCTTGTTTCTTTTATCATACACTTCCACCTTGATGGATTCCAAAAGTTCAAGTGGGTATCCTCTTTTGCTAAACATGTCTAACAATTTGCTTGTCTCAATGATGAAAGTATCATCATGTGAGATAATACGAGCAAGTCGGACTAACTGTCCTTTCACCACCGCTCTTTTTTGGAATCTGGGATGCCAACTATCAAAATGCAGGTAGGAGCACGAAAATGTTTGTTTGAGAAAGATATTGGAACAAAAACAAAGTACAGTTTTGTACCTACCATAAATGTAGATGTTCGAGTGCTAATACAGCTGCAGTCATAACAGATGGGTTTTCCTGCCGTTAGGCGGGTCCTCGGTCGGCCGAATTCCAAAGTCTAGGTCCGGTGTCAGATGTCGTCGCTTCTTCCCTGACATCAGTGCGACAGGGGTATAAAAGAACCAGCCAAAGCCATTTTCTTCAGTTTTTCTTGCCCCAGATGTCAGGTGCCCCCAGAAGGAAGGCAATACATAAATTTATGTAATAATACAATGCAATATAATCAAAAAACAATAGTTGCAAGCAAATACACCATAAAAGAATACCCCAATCGGGTTGTATGAAGAGGTGTTAGCCATTAGGCCTGTCCCAAGAGGGGAAGGAGGGGGGGAAACCTGGACTGCAGCTGTATTAGCACTCGAACATCTACATTTATGGTAGGTACAAAACTGTACTATGTTCATCATGCATACAGCTGCAGTCATAACAGATGGGTAGAATCCCAAAGCTAAAAAAAGGGTGGTAGGCACCAAGTGGAACTAGGAGGAGCCAGGATGCCCTGCAAGACTGCAGTGGCAAAGCCTGCTCTAGATTTGGAGTATAATGGTAGGTGATAGTGCTTGGAGAAAGTATATACAGAACTCCAAGTGGCTACTTCCAAAATATCTTTGGTAGGAACCCCCTGAGGAAAGCTGCAGAGGTAGCTGTGGCCCTTGTGGAGTGAGATCTGATGCCTGCAGGTACAGTTTTACCATGAAAAGAGTAACAAAAGCGTATGCAGTGGGCTATCCATTTTGAGATTGTCTGTTTGGAAATAGGCTTCCCTTGAGCACCTGTGGCATAGGACACAAAGAGTTGCTCTGATTTAATGAAAGGCTTTGTTCTGTCCAAATAATAATGTAGCCGTCTGTGAATGTCCAAGGAATATAGTAGTCTCTCCCCTTTGTTTTGAGGATTAGGGTAAAAGGTAGGTAAGTGGATAGCCTGATTCAAGGCTACTCTGGATACTACCTTTGGCATAAAGGAAGGATTGGTCCGTAAGGAAACTCTGTCCTGATGGAAAATGATGAAAGGCTGCACAGCCATGAGGGCTTGTAGTTCCGAAACCCTGCGAGCTGAGGTGATAGCCAGAAGGAAGGCGGTTTTCCAGGACAAATATTGCAGTTCTGTTGAAGCAGCTGGCTCAAAAGGAGGCAAGGTCAGTTTTTCTAGAATTAAATTGAGGTCCCAAGCAGGTACTGGTTGCTTCCTTGGGGGTTTTATATTCTTAGCCCCTCTGAAGAACTGTCTTAAGAGGGGGTGAGAGAATAAAGGAGGATCAGTGTTGTATTCTGCAGAAATGGCTGAGGCATGGATTTTGATGGAGGAGAATGAAAGTCCACTGCTTAGCATCTCAGCTAGGTACTATAATATTTGAGGTAAATTCATTATTCCAGGATTCTGACTTTTTCTGATTCCAGGCACAAAACCGTTTCCATTTTGCGGAGTAGGCTTTTCTAGTAGAAGGCCTTCTGGCCTCCAAAATGACATCCTGCACTTCCTTGGAGAGTAGGGTCTGTTGTGAATTTAAGGAATCTTCCATGTGGCTAGATTGAGTGTTTTCAGCTGACTGTGATGAGTTTTGAAGTTGTGCTGAGTCAGTAGAAGAGGCATTAGAGGCAGGATCCATGGTTGGGAATGCGTCAGGCTCCTCAGGAGTGGGTACCAGTGTTGTCTTGGCCAGTCTGGAGCAATGAGAATCATCTTTGGTCTGTCTGCTCTGGCTTTTAATAGAACATTGGCCAGCAGAGGAAGAGGTGGAAAGGCATAAACTGTCATTGTTGTCCAACTGAAAGAGAGTGCGTCCACTTTCCAGGCCTGTGGATGAAGGGTCCTTGAGCAGAACTTTGTCAATTGGTGATTTCTGTGGGTGGCAAAGAGATCTATGTCTGGCCTTCCCCATGCTTGAATTATCTTTGTAAAAACTTGAGGATGCAACTTCCATTCATGTGGATCTGTCATATTTCTGCTTAGGTTGTCTGCCAGCGCGTTTTCCTTGCCTGGCAGGTACTGTGCTTGAAGTTGGATTTGTAATTCCAGAGCCATGTTCCAAAGAGACATGGCTAGCCTGCATAGGGGATATGAATGGGTTCCTCCCTGTTTGTTTATGTACCACATTACTGTGGTGTTGTCTGTCCTTATCAATAGCTGGCCTGGATGCAGTAGGTCTTTGAAAGCCATAATAGCATTTATTACTGCTAGCATTTCCTTTTGATTGATGTGTAGGTGCTTTTCTTTTTGGGACCATTTGCCCTGAATGCACCGATCTGTCATGTGTGCCCCCCAGGCGTAGTCCGAGGCGTCTGTTGTGATGACTTGATTTGCTTGAGGCTTGCAGAATTTGAGACCTGTGTTTCTTTGGCATGCTTGAGCCCACCACAGAAATTCCTTTTGAAGACATAGAATCAGTGGAATAATTGTTTCCAAACTGTGGCTGTGTTGAGACCATAAGTTTTTTAGGTACCATTGAAGTTTCCTCATATGCAGCTTTGCACATGAGATTAGCAGGATGCAAGATGCCATGAATCCCAGAGCCTGCAGGATTTTCCTTGCAGACAGCCTGGTGAAGGTTGCCAGTTTTCTGAAGTATTGAGTTAGTTGCCCTTGATTCTCTGGCGTGAGGTAGGCCATCTGGGTATTTGTATTCAAGCTGGCACCCAGGAAAATTGTTTGAGAGGGTAGTAGCCTTGATTTCTTTTTGTTGACTGTGTATCCCAGAGAATTCAACAACATTATTACCAATGCCAGATGTTTCAGAAGTATGTGTTTGCTGTCCGCTTGGATCAGGCAGTCATCCAAATATGGGTATATTTGTATCCCTTGAAGTCTGCAAAAGGCAATTACTGATGCCAGGCATTTCGTGAACACTCTGGGCACAGTAGACAAGCCAAAGGGCAATGCAGAGAATTGATAATGGGTTGAACCTGCAAGAAATCTGAGGTATCTTCTGCAATCTTGTCTGATTGGGACATGCAGGTATGCCTCCTTGAGGTCCAATGTTACCAGCCAAGACTCCTTGCCCAGCATGGGAAGAAGCTGCTGTAATGCGAGCATCTTGAATTTTGGTACGAGTAAAAATGTGTTTAGGATGGATAGGTCCAAAATAGGTCTCCAATCTTTGCCCTTCCTTGGTACCAGGAATAGTCTGGAATAAAAACCTTGACCTTATTCTTGTGCAGATACCTCTTGAATAGCTTTCACGTCCATGAGATCTGAAATTTGTTTTTGTGCCTCTGCCCTTTGATTGTGTGGCAGGTTTGGCATGCCTCTCATTTTTGGAAGGGTGTGAAAGTGGAATCTGTAGCCTCTGTCTATAATGTCCAGGATCCATTTGTTTTTTGTGACAATATGCCAATTTTTCGAAAATAATGCCAGTTTTCCGTCTAAAGCTGCTGCCATTTGAGTCTTGCTTGGCATGCAAAGGGGAAAGTCATTGGTTCTGCTTTCTGAATGGCTGTGAACTATCCTCACCACCTCTTTGTGTAGGTGCTTGCCATTGTCTGCCTCTAAATGATCCTTGAGATTGTGCCTCTAAATGATCCTTGAGATTGCCCTCTACCCCTCGGGCGCCTGTATCTACCTCTTTGGGGTCTGTCCGTGGCTGGAAAGGACCAATTTTTTGAAGGCCAATTTCTACTGAAACGTGGAGGTTGTACTTGTAGGAAATCTTTCACTATTTGCATTGATTTTGCCTTTTCCTCCATTTTCTTTAATACCTCCTCAGCTTTAACACCAAACAATACATCTTTTTGAAGAGGTGCATCTAGTAATTTAGCTTTGACATGATCTGGTAAGGTTTGCTCTTTGAGCCAAGCATGTCTACGTATGACTGATACTGTAACAGCAGCTCTACATGAGGCCTCTAAAGCATCAAAACCACATTGCAAGGTATGTTTACCCACTTGCTCTGCACTATGTAACAAATCCTGCAATTCCTTCAAGTCTGGTTGTTCAGGTTGTGACATTTTGCTTTTCAACTGAGATAACAGAAACTGTTGATACTTTAACATATGGAACTGACAGTTTAATGCCCTCATGGTTAAGGTGGCTGAGGTGTATACCTTTTCCCCCACCTTTCTAAAGCTCTGGAACCTCTCTCTGAAGGTAATGGATTTTTGGCAGTGGAGGCCTTAATTCCCTTGGGACCCTGTGAAACAGTTTCTGGGTCAGCCGCATGGCTTTTGTATAGGAATTGGTGTGAATCAGGAACCCGGTAATACCTGTCATGCTTGACTGGAGTTGGAGGTAAAGAATCTGGGTTAAGGCTGGCCTCCGAATACACATTATCTAGTATGTCTAAGACAGGAGGTATAGCCAGAGGCCTGTGCTGAGGGAGCAAGAGGAAATCCCTAAGCCTTTTCTTGGAGTTTGAGTACTCTTGGCCTTCCCAGTGGAAGTGTTCCCTCAAGGTATGTAAGGTTTCCCCCAAAAAAGTAATCCTCAGGGGGGGAGACAGAGGGAATGGACTCCTCTGCATCAGAATCTTCAAAAGGGGAGTATGAATGTTCCTGGTCTTCAGAATGTTCTGAAGTAATGGAGGCCTGGTCCGAGGAAGGGTATTCTTCCTCCACTCTGGGCCTTTTGTCCGAGGGGGTTTGAGAACCCCTGATAAGAGTAATCAAATCCTCAGCCATTTTGAGCATCTGCTTTTTAGGCATGGGGCCTTGAGAGGGGCCCTGTGGAGCTTGTCTTTAAGTATGCATGGCTGCTTTAGACTTAGTGAAAGCCTTAATGGAAAAAGAAGAAGAAGGCCTGAAGACACCTTGAGAGGTGGCAGGCCTGTCTAAACTGAGTTTCCCCGCCAAGAGTGGCTTCGGTATCTGTAGTCGGGGTGTGGGCCGAACAGCCTGCAACCTCGGGCACAGAAGACACCGCCAATGAAGTGTCATCGGTAGTCAGGGGCTGCATAGGCACCTCGCTGAGAACCGGAGCACCTGTAGTCGGCTTTAGCGTGGTGTCGGTAGAAGTCACGGACCTCGTATGTCGGTCCTTATCTTTGCGTCTTTTACTCAAAACTGGAGTCGGAGTATCAGACTACATAATGTAATTAAACTTTTTGCCAAAATAGTGTTGGGCGAACTCCGCCCGACGCTTAATAGTGCGTCTGTTGAATGTAGCACAAAAACGACAGGCCGAGACGTCGTGGTCTGGGCCTAAACAAGGAATGCAGAGGGAATGAAAATCCTTATGCGGTATTTGCTTCCCACATGAAATGCAATTATTAACTTTGTCTGACATCGGTCTGAGGCAAGAAAAGTTTCCCCAACGGGGTACTTAGCTTTCAAGAAGACTTCGGTTGAAAAATATTCGTAATCTCAGGAGCTGGCCGACCGGCACTTGCGAACTGCTTCTGCTTCGGGCATCGCACGGCAAGAAAGACTATAGAAAATGGCGTTGGCTGGTTCTTTTATACCCCCGTCGCACTGACGTCAGGGAAGAAGCGACGACATCCGACGCCGGACCTAGAGACTTTGGAATTCGGCCGACCGAGGACCCGCCTGACGGCAGGAGAACCCATCTGTTATGACTGCAGCTGCATGCACGATGAACATCCCCTTACATAGTCTCTAGTGACCATAACATCCAAATAGGCCATCTTACTATTGTCATAGGTATGAGTGAATTTAAGAAAGGATGTTCTACCATTAATATACTACAGAAATTAGTTCAATTTGGTAACAGAATCGGCCCAAATGATAAAAAATCTATTTAGACATTTTCATTCATTTATTTCATTTCAATCCTTGATTGTGTTTCATATTACATCATAAAGGAGTGTTTTACTTTATTGGTTGGGTTTTATCACATGACTGCTAGTTTTAGTACTTACTGTCATTGTTTAATGGGATACAGCAGTTCTGATGAAGTCTTGATGCAAGATGAAAGCGCTTGACTGCTTTGATTGTTCAATAAACAGCTTTTTTGGTGGTCGTACACTGGTCTGTGTGGTTCCTGGACTCTCATTCATTTTTTTTTGTTTTTTTGGCTCAGTTTTACTATTCTTGGATTTGTTTATGGCATTGGATGAGGTTCTGGGTCATCCAATGTGGACCTAGTTTTCCAAATTCGGACTGGTATTAGCTACTTGACTGCACTTTTGAACAAAATTAACCAATAATTGCAAGGTAACGGTTTCATCAAGCGGTGGTACTTCTCAATTAGGGCAATGTTCTGGTCATCTTTCCTCTTGGTCCAATCAATTTGGTGCAGTTGACCAGTCTAGGAATGTTAACCACTGTAATGTAATAGATTGTGACACATGGAAAGCTGTCTAACTCTAAAAACGATACCATACACGAGCTAATAGGGACACTAAGGTACTATTTGAACGTTCATTAGCTGCCACATTTTCTGCCAATATTTATGACATTGTAGATGTGGTGAACTAATTTTGGCCGATAGGCACGACTATCAGTGATGGTACGTTCCTTTGTTGACCAGCTTAAACTACCTGATAAAAAACTGCTTGCCTATAAGAAGCTTCAATTGGACAATGCTTATTTGCATGAAAATTAAAGAAAGTCTTAATTCTTAAGGTATTATGTTAATGGCATTTCCCTAATGGGGTTGAAAAAGACTGAATTTCATAAAGCCTTGTAAAACATTTTCAACAAGACAGGCACTGATAATAAACATTCATGAGAACAAAATAAAACTGGATAAATTGTCCCGTGATTTGGAAATTATCAATGGCAGTTTAATTAGCGATGGGTCTGTTTGACCATTATTATACAAATTATTGTAATTTGTTTAAAAAGATCGATGAAATTTGCCTTGGTATAAAAGCTAGGAAAATGAAGCTACATCGGGATATTGAGGTTTATGCTAAAGGGAATGCTTATCCTCCTCCCCCTAATGCTTCTGAATTCAATCACATCATGAGAATCCGATGACAGACAGGGAGAGGTGACTAATCCCAATGAGATTGATGACGTAGATTCCCTACAGCTAGCAGCAAATGGCGAGCCTCTTGTTAGGCATTGAGAGGCTTTTACAAAAAGAAAAAGAGAAAGATCTAAGAACCAAGAGTTTTTTCTTCGTTCAACTGGCAAAGAATCAAGGAATCAAACTACCAACCCTAATTTTGAACATTTGTGAGCTTGACCGAAAACAGGTTATTCCAACACAAGGAAAGTACAGTTGTGTACACTTACCATAAATGTAGATGTTAGAGTGCATTCACTGTTGCAGGCATCACACTTGGGTTATCCTGCCAGGGGTAGCCCTCAGTCGGCCCAAATACCAGAGGCTTAGTATTTCTGCATCAGTTGCTGTCGCTCCAGGACTGATGTCAGGTTGTCAATGCTATAAAATCAAGCAGTCAAAGACATTACATCAGTTTTTCTTGCCCCAACTGTCAGCAGCCCCCCAAATAGGGAGCTAGGTTATGGTAGAACACCACCAGTAGAAAGCAAATACCAAAAATTCCCTTAAGGAGTGGGGAAGAGAGAGAGACAAGGGGGAATGGAGGGTGGGAAACCAGGACTGCAACAGTGAAAGCACTTGAGCATCTACATTTATGGTAAGTGTACACAACTGTACTATGTTCTTCGTGATTCACTGCTGCAGTCATCACACTTGGGTTGATTCCCAAAGCTGAAGAAAAGGGTGGAGGCAGTCAAGACTGGGGGCTAGCTAGGATGCCCTGCAAGACTGCAGTTGCAAAGCCTGCCCTGGATTTGAAGATAGGGAAGTGGTAATGCTTGGTGAAGGTATGAACATTAGTCCATGTTGCAGCCTCCAGGATGTCCCTGATGGGGACCCCTCTGAGAAAAGCTGCAGAGGTGGAGGTTGCCCTGGAGGAATGCATCCTGACCCCCTTAGGGGGCAGTTTCCTGTGGTGTTTGTAGCAGAAATGGATGCAGTGTGCTATCCATTTGGAGATTGTTTGGATATGTCCTTGCCCTCTGGCCCTGCTGCAAAGCTGACTAGCAAATGGTCAGTTTTCCTAAAAGATTTAGTCCTATCCAGGTAGTATCTGAGCTGTCTGCGCACATCTAAAGAATGCAGAATTCTTTCCCCCTTGTTTTGTGGGTTAGGGAAAAAGGTGGGCAAATGAATTGATTGGTTGAGAGCCACAATGGACACCACTTTAGGCATGAAAGTTGGGTGAGTCCTGAAGGAGACCCTGTCAGCATAGAAAATGATGAAGGGCTCTACAGCCATGAGTGCTTGTAGCTCTGAAACTCTTCTAGCTGAAGAATGGCCAGAAAGCAAGGCTGTTTTCCAAGAGAGGAGTTTTAACTCTGCTGAAACTGCAAGCTCAAAGGGGGGGGGGGGGGAGTATGGTAAGTTTTTCCAGCACAAAGTTAAGGTCTCAAGCTGGGGTAGGAGCTCTTCTGGGTGGCCTTAAATTGTTAGCCCCTCTTAGGAACCATTTGATGAGAGGGTGTGAGAAGAGACGTGGCTCTGTGCTGTAATAAGCACAGATGGCAGAGGCATGAATTTTAATGGAAGAGAAGGACAGGCCCCTGTGTAGTAGGTCTGCTAAGTAATCCAGGATGAGAGGCAGGGAAGGCTATGCTGTTTTAGCTCCTTTAGCCTGGATCCAGGTGCAACACAGTTTCCACTTGCCAGCATAGGATTTTCTAGTGCTGGGGCATCTGGCCTCAAGCATAACATCCAGGACTTGTTTGCTTAGGCTGGGACCTGGAGGGGAGGTCAGGGAATAACCCAGGCTGCCAGATTCAGAGTCTGCAACTGTGACTGCATGAATTCTCCATTCTTCTGGGTCAGGAGTGTTGGTATCTGAGGTAGGTGTCATGGTGGCAGGGGTGACAGGTTGTGCAGCAGTGGGTACCAGTGCTGGCGTGGCCAGTCTGGGGCAATCAAGATTGCCCTTGGTTTTTCCTCCCTTATTTTCAGCAGCACTCTTGAAATGAATGGTACAGGGGGAAATGCATAGATCAAGAGGTTTACCCATTGCAAGGATAGAGCATCCACTTTCCAGGCCTTGCTTGAGGTTCCCTTGTGCAGAATTTGCTGAGCTGGTGATTGTTGTGGGAGGCAAAGAGGTCCACCTTCGGGGTGCCCCATTTCTGGGTTACAAGGTTAAAGGTTCTGTGGTCTAGCTGCCACTTGTGTGGGTCTAGCAGGTTTCTACAAGTTTTCTGCCAGAGTTTTTAGGGAGCCTGGCAGGAATTGTGCTAGCAGGTGAATTTGCATGGCTGAAGCCATGTGCCAAAGGGTCATGGCGAGCCTGCAGAGAGGATAAGAGTGCGTTCCTCCCTGCTTGTTGATATACCACATCACTGTGGTGTTGCCTGTTTTGATCACTAGAGGCCCCAGGGAGGGTAGAGGGTCTGAAAGCTGTCAGAGCATGCTGAACAGCTAGCATCTCTTCTTGGTTGATGCGCAGATGTATTTGATTTGGGCTCCAGTGGACCTGAATGCACCTGCTGTCCCAGGTGTGCACCCCAGGCATAATCTCATGCGTCTGTGGTGAGGGTCTGGGCGGCATGGAGTTGTGAGAAGGGAAGACCCTTGTTGCGGTTGCATACTGCCGCCCACCAGCAGTTTCCTCATATGCAGTCTGGCATATGGAAGGAGTAGAATGCAGGAGGCCAGGAACCTTGAGCTTGCAGGATTTTCCTTGAGGATAACTGGGTTCTGGTGGCTAGTTGAGAGAAGTAGCCGGTCAGGCTTGTTTTTCTGGAGTACGGAATGCCATCTGGGATGCTGTGTCCAGGCATGCTCCCAGGAATACAATTTTTTGAGTGGGGACTAGTTTTCATGTCTTTTCGTTTATAGTATATCTCAGGGAGGTCAGTAGATCCTTTACAAAGGTCAGGTGCTGTAACAGCTTTTTCTGTCTGCCTGAATCAGGCAGTCATCTAAGCAGGGGTAAATTTGAATTGTTCTTTGTCTGCAAACAGCAATGGCTGGAGCCACGCATTTTGTGAAAACTCTGGGAGCAGTGGATAAACCAAAGGGAAGCACAGAGAACTGAAAGTGCATAGATCCTGCCCTGAAACGCAGATATTTCCTGCAAGATTCCCTGACTGGGATGTGTAGGTAGGCCTCTTTTAGGTCTAGGATGGCTAACCAAGCATCCTTGGAAAGCATAGGATGAAGCTGCTGGAGGGTGAGCATTTTGAATTTTGGTATCACCAAGAAGGTGTTTAGAATTGATATATCGAGGATTGGGCGCCAGGTGCCCTCTTTTCTTGGTACCAGGAAAAGCCTGAAATAGAACCCTTGGCCTATCTGATCTGCATGAACAGGTTGTATTGCCCTCATAGAGAGCAGGGAATGGACTTGGTTTGGAGGAAGATCTGGGAACCCTTTTGGGGTTGGCAGAGTGTGGAAATAAAATTTGTATCCCTGGGATACTATGTTGAGGACCCATCAGTCGTTGGTAATAGAGGCCTAGTTGTTTGTATGGGATGACAAGTTTTCCTCCTAGGGGCACAAGTAGGTGGACAGAGGTAAGGGGTGGAGGTGTAGAGTCATTGTGAGTTCTTTCCATAAGTGGGTGGCTTAGCACTCCCGGTTTCTGAAGTGGAGGAACTCCACTGCTTAAATCTCTGCATTCCCTGGGACTGCCATCTGGGGGGCTCTGCTTGCCCTAGGTCTTGGCTGAGCTGGTCTGGAGGGGGACGGAAAGGACCAGTGCTTGGAGGGGCAATGCCTACTGAACTTCGGAGGCTGGACCTGTAAAAAGTCTGTCTGCATAGATTTAGCCTTTTCTTCCATCTTTTTTAAGACCTCTTCTGCCTTGGTGCCAAACAAATTGTCCTTGTTTAATGGTGCATCCAATAGTTCTGATTTGACATGGTCTGGAAAGGTCTGTTCCTTAAGCCAAGCATGCCTTCTAAGTACAGAACCAGTGACTGCTGCCCTGCAAGATGCTTCTAGGGCATCAAAGCCACATTGCAAGGTGTGTTTAGTAATTTGGCTTGCAGAATGCAAAAGCTCTTGTAATTCTTTATTTTCTGCACAAGCAGGGAAGGTAGATATTTTTTGTTTGAGGAGTTCCACGGTGTGTTGCTGGTATTTCAGCATGTGGAACTGACAATTTTGTGCTCTAATGGCAAGAGTTGCAGAGGTGTATACTTTTTGACCCAGTCTAAAGCTCGGGAATCCCTTTCTGAGGGGGTGGGATTCTTAGCGGATTCCTTTAGGTCTTTGGGAGATGACCTCAGGGTCAGCAGTAAGATTTTTGAAAAGGAATTTGTGATAGTCAGACTCTAATACCGGTCAGGTTTCCTGGGAGCAGGAGGAAGGGTGTCAGGAGTCAAACTGGATTCTATAAAGACATCATCCACAACATCCAAGATGGGAGGAATGGCTAAATGTCTGTGCTGTGCTAAATCTAAGAATTCCCTGAGTCGCCTTTTGGACTGAGAATAGTCCTGACATTTCCACTGGAAATGCTCCCTTAAAGTATGTAGGGTTTCACCAAATGAAAAATCCTCTGGGGGAGAAGCAGAAGGAATGGATTCTTCTGCATCTGAATCCTCATAAGCAGGGGTTGCATGTCTTCATATTCAGAAGCCTCACGGTCACCGGACTCCTGGTCAGATAAAACTGCTGGGGACAAGTCTCTTTCTTTTGGAAGGGGTAGGCTGGCTTCCCCTAATAAGCATGATAATGTCTTCCTCCATTTTTTAAGCATTTGAGATTGAGGCATGGAAGCAGGTGCATGCGCTTGGGTCGTCAGTTTTTTAGGCATAGTTTGTACCCTGGGCTTTAGAAACTCGGTAGTTTTAGAAAGAACTGAAGAAGCGAAAGAAGTTGTTTGTGTAGATAGAACTGAAGAAGCGAAAGAAGTTGTTTGTGTAGATATCGGTAGTGGGAAGTACTTCGGAAGCCAGTGCCTGCTCAGCGGCTCCGGACCCATCCAAGGTAGAAACATCTGCAGGATCCTTAGTAAAAGAAGAGTCTCGCGGCATACTGGACTCTGAACAGGTCTCGGTAGAGGCCTGCGAATCCACAGAAGTGGGCATCAGGGGCTGCGAAAGCACCTCGCTGAGGAACAGAGAACTGATGACTAGCTTAACTGAGGCGGCGTGAGAAGTTTTGGACCTGTGTGGTCTCTGTCTTTATCCTTACATTTTTTCAGATCATCGGTAGTCAGATGGCTTACCAAAGCCATATCGGAATATGGGGACAGACAGCAAAAATATTTAGCTACAATAAGGGCCTGATGACGTACAGTTCTGGTGTTGAATAAAGCACAAAAGCGACAGTGAGGTACGTCATGGTCTCGGCCTAAACAGGTGACACAGTAAGAGGGGAAGTCTCGGTGTGGTATTTGCTTTCCATAGGCGAGACAATTGTTAACTTTTTCTGACATCGGTTAGAGCAAGAAAAAAGGATCCCCAACGGGGTACTTGGCTTTAGAAGACTTCAATTCGGAAACGAAACTCCGTCGACCAGCAGTCGACCGGCACTCACACAAACTGCTTTGGGCTCCTCGGCTAGAAAAGACTGATGTAATGGCGTCGGCTGCCTGATTTTATACCACTAATGACCTGACGTCAGTCCTGGAGTGACAAAAACTGACTCAAACACTAAGCCTCTGGTAGTCGGGCCAACTGAGGGCTACCCCTGCAGGAAAACTCAAGTGTGATGACTGCAACAGTGAAACATGAACATCTTTAAGAACAGAAACGCCTGGTGAAAAAGACCACAAGGAAGAAGCAATATTAAATCAGGTAAGTAACAGGACAGTTTAAGCGACAACTTAGTTTTGGTGTGACAGATCATTCAACAAGTTCCAAAGCAATTGTTTTTTTGACTGAGCCGTATTTGCCAAACTCTGAGATGTTAGTTAATGTTAGATCTGGAGACAATTTATTAACCAACACGGGGCTCGCATAACACTGTTTCACTTATAATGACAACACTGAACTTGATAACATTACTAAAATCGATGCTGGCAACCTGGATTGCTTAACAATGAAGGACAACAATCTGCCAACCAAAGAAAGTGACTTGGAGTCAGATAATTTTGAATACTATAACTGACGGTCAGTCATGCTTCATGTTGCATGCTTTGGTGAATGAAAATTTCAATAAGTCTGATATTCCTGTTAATGAGTTAAGTACTAATAGAGATGTTGGTAAGGTAACATTGAAGGGCAACAGTTTATCAAGCAATGAAAGTGATGTTGAGTCAGATAATTTTGACTATATAACATCAAAGGGCAACAGTTTATTAATCAACTAAAGTAATTTTGAGTTAGATCATTCTGAATGCTATTGTTTAACATTGAGGGGCAACAGTTTATCAGCCAATGAAAGTGACAGAGTTAGATAATTTTGAATGCTACAATTCTGTCAGTCAGGCTTTATGTTACATGCATTGGCAAATGAGAATTTTAACAAGTCTGATATTCCTGACAATGTGCTGTTATTACAAGTAGCAACTCGCACAGAGTTTGGGTTCAACAAGGTGGTTTGTAATTTTACTTTTCAGAACAATAACCATTTTTTCAATAGTGACAGTGATGATTATGTTGATGCTTTGTTCCCAAACAACATTATACAACACGAGTTTTGTACAGCCGGTGAAAATAATATGGAGGGGATATTACATATTAACCCTTCTACACACTTCTCAAGTTACTTACTAATGTTATAGGGGACAACCAATATTTAAAGGTGACAGCACCAAATGTTTCATCAAATGAGAAACTTACACCTAGCGTCTCACCGAATGAAAACCTTACACTTAGTGATACCCACCTTACTGACAAGTTGCCATGAAAATTATAAACTAATACGAACGAGTCTAGTTATGATTTAAATTTCAACCCTATTTTGTAGAAAGGTATGTAGCCTCTATCGATTTGGACTGTATGCCTTTTTTTTTTTTTTTAGTACTTTTCTAGTACTAACATCACAACTCTCCAATATAACTTTGGTCTGCACTTGTAGTTACCCCATCATGCTGACGTGTTAAGCAAAGGTTTAAGTTTTGTACCTGCTAAAGAAATTAACTTAGCGGAAGCCCTTACTGACCTTGAACTGTATAACCGTAACTTAAATTTGGCTCTCTGGTTCAAATCTTGGTTTTCTAACAACACAATTTGCCAGTAGGACCCTAAAGAAAGCTAGTTCATTCAATCCCCCACTGAATAACTGGTTATCTCTTTTTGGGAAGCTTTGTGAGAAAGAGAGTCGGAAAATATGTTGTTCAAAGCTTAATTTAGATAGAAGGCACAACCTTTTTCATGCAGAGGAGTTACTCTTCAAAGAGTTGGGTAACAACAGATCTATTGGGTTAATGAAGCCGGATAAAGGTGGTGGTCTTGTTATAAGGGATGTTGAGGATTATAACAGTCTGATGTTTAAACTACTTCATTCCGACACAAACTCAAATCTCCAAAAACGAGTTAAACATTGCATATTCCAAAATTAACATCTGTCCCTATGACATGGTTATGCAAGCAACAGATTGACAAAGATACCTACGACTACATACACAACCAGCATCTGGTAGTAGCAGGTACCTATGGGATACCCAAAATCCACAAAAATATGCACAACCCACCTTTGAGGCCCATAGTGGATGCTTGTAAAAGTAAGACCTTTTACATAGCTAAATACGTGGATAGTTTACTTCAACCTTCGGTTAGTGCAGTTACACACATTTGTAAGGATCCTTGGGACTTTCTATCAAGGCTTGACCAGCTCAGTTTTTCCAGTGATTGTATTCTAGTTACTATAGATGTCCAAAACCTATATTTGGCAATCCCCCACAAGGAGGGAGTGGACTGGTTGGAAAGAATTTTGCTTGCTATAGGGTTATTGGGCAGCAATGATACCAACACGGCCATTGCACTCATGGAATTGGTTTTAGAAAATAATTTCCTTTATTTCGAAGGGTAATTGTTTTGACATGCAAGTGATGTATTGGGTTGCCTCTTGTGCCCCGAGCTTTGCCAATCTTATCATGACACAATGGGAAAAGCACTTTGTATTCACTAGGCCCTTTGCCAATTGTTGGGACATTTTACACCCGGTTCCTGGATGATACTTTTATCATTTGGGCCAATTCTGTAACCAAACTGAACAAATTTTTTGAGTTTATTTATGGTAGAACGTCCTTTCTTAAATTCATGCACACCTATGGCGATAGTACAATGGCCTATTTGGATGTTATGGTCACTAAAGACTATGTAAGGGGTTGTTTTTGTTTCAATATCTTTCGCAAACAAACATTTTGCAACTCCTACCTGCATTTTGATAGTTGGCATCCCAGAATCCAAAAAAGAGAGTGGTGGTGAAAGGACAGTTAGTCAGACTTGCACGTATGATCTCGAATTATGTTACTTTCATCACTGAAACAAGCAAATTGTTGGACGTGTTTAGCAAAAGAGGATATCCACTTGGAATCCATCAAGGTGGAAGTGTATGACAAAAGAAACAAGGGTGTCTACCAGCCTTTGCTCCCAATTCACCCAGCTTCTCATCAAAATCCCACAATTATTAGGAATGTGGGCAATGACAATCAGACATCTAGGGTACCATTTGAACGTTCATTAACTGTCACACTTTCTGCCAATAGTTATGACACTGTAGATGCAGTGAACCAATTTTGGCCAACAGTCACGAGTATCAATCATGGTAAGGAACTGTTTGGAGACAAGCCTAAAGTAGTCCTTAGGAAAGGTAGGACCTTTAAAAACCTTTTAGAAATGAAAAAAGGCCAAGATTGTACCAACAGGCCTAAAGGTATGTTCCAATGCAACCATTGTAACTATTGTCAGCATATTCTTACATGTGAGTCGTTTTTCATTAAGCAAAAGAAATTGCTGGTCAAAAAGCATTTTAATTGTTCATCCATGGGTGTAGTATATGGAGCCCTTTGCCAATGTTGCAAAGCATTTTATATTGGAAAGACTAGTCGTATGTTAAAGGAAAGAATCTATGAGCATCTAAATTAAATTTGGAAAGGCAAGTCAACAAATGCACTGTATAGACATATTTCAGCCTTTCCTCACCACCACTTTAAGTTTGTGGTGATGGACTACATCGAAAGTGACCCTAGAGGTTTCAACATTGAGGAACATCTGGATAAAAAGGAACTCATTTGGATTTTGCTGTGTGATTCTTTTACCCCCCCCCCCCAGTCTCAATAAATGTTCTATTACCCCAATTTTAAAGTTAAAAAGTTTGGAGGGGTGACCAGGTATTTTATTGGTACCAAATTTGTGTTACCATACTCAATTTGGTATTGTAATTCACATCACACACGCACACACAGCTAACTTTTTCCAAAAATCTATTTATACAATTTCATTCATTTATGGAGTCCTTGATTGTGTTTCATATTACATCATAAAGGAGTGTTTTATTTTATTGGTTGGATTTTATCACAAGTGCTAGTTTTAGTACTTATTGTCATGGTTTAATGTGATACAGCAATTCTGATGAAGTCTTGATGTAAGACGAAAGCGCTTGACTGCTTTGATTGTTCAACAAACAGCTTTTTCGGTGGTTATACACTGGCCTGGGTGGTTCCTGGACTCTCATCCAGTTTTTTTGGTTTTTTGAATTTTTCAAAGTGGGCAGCTCAGCAGAGAGCAAGAAGCCTTTTATCAGATACTATTAAGTGAAGAAAGACTTCACAAGCTTTGAGAACATTTGCACTTAAAGAGGAGGGGGAATTGCTGTAAAAGGGTAGAATTAATACTCCCAGGCCAAAGTCTAAAGATATGAGAATTAGTGGCCCCCCCTTTTCTTCATGAGCTGCCTCACAATACAGAAAAACCTGGGTACTTTATCCTCCTCACCAGATCCCCTCTTTCCACTCCATCTCAAAATGGCACAGGGCAGTGCTGCAATTTTTTGAGACATTGCAGCAGTATATGCAAATAGCACAAATCCAATCATTTAAAAAGGAAGAAGTCAATCACTAAAGGCTTGTTACATGAGAATGGGCAAGAAGAACTTAGGGAGTTGCACATTGTAAATAAAGCTCACCAGTCTGTATGCCTGAATGTCAGACATTTTCAACGCAATCTCAAAAAACAATTTACTGCTTTGGGACTGAAATCTAATGATGGCTATGCTGTTCAACTTGTGTGAACGTTTAGAAGAAAACATGAATGAGGAGCTTGGTAGTTCTGTTTTTTAGGAAAGTAATGATTGGTTCTTGAAAAACACTGGTGGATTTCCTTACTAGTAATCATTTAACAATACAATGTAAAAAAGAAGTTATGTACTCACCATAACATTCCATGCGAGTTGTTTATCTCGCCTTTATTCTCACTGATGGGTTCGGAGTCGATCCTCGGCTCCGACACAGCCTATAGCAAAGCTCAAGGTTTGCCAGTAGCGAGACCAAACCCCTTATCCCACAATGCACTGCTGGAATTACCTCAGATCTTGTTTGCTGCGAGTATATATACCTTTTTTTTTTGTTTGTTTTTCTACAAGGAAGGACTTTACAAAGGGGAAGAAGTAGTATTGAATAACCAGGATGGTACTAGCCTCTAAGTCAACTGTCAGCCAAGAGGAGAGAGGGACGTGAGAATAAAGGCGAAATAAACAATGCACATGGAACGTTATGGTGAGTACATAACTTCTTTATGTGAAGTTGTTAAATGTTGTTTAATCTCGCCGTTTATATTCTCACTGAAGGGTAGCGTCCCTAGCACCCTCAATCTTGGGTGGCTCATGTAAGTACATTTTTCAGTACCGTGGAACCAAAGGAAAACCTGTCCCTGGAAGCCTTACCTACTTTGTAATGCATGATAAAGGTATGAGGCTTAAACCAAGTGGTTGCAGCACAAATATTGTCAAGGGGCAATTTAGATTGAAAGGCAGAAGACGTAGAAACGGCTCTGGTAGAATGAGCCTTAGGTGTGTGTGTCAACGGCATGATTGCATTCACATAAACAAAGGATATACAATCTGATAATCATTTAGATAGGGTTGTTTTAGCCACTGGATTACCTTTTCTGGCCTACGAAAAGGATACGAAAAGTTGATCTGATTTTCTAATATCCTTGGTTCTCTATCAAGTTAAAATCTGAGCTGTCTGTGTACATCAAGTTTATGCAGCATGTATTCCAATTTGTAAGAGTGGTTGGGAAAAAAGACTGGCAACTCAATGACCTGATTGATACTGGATTCAGAACAGACTTTAGGCAAAAAGGAGGGGTTTGTTCTGACAGATACTCTATCAGCATGGAAAATCATGTAAGGAGGTCTGTTAGATCATGCTTGAAGTTCTGACACTCTGTGGGCAGAAGTAATGGCTACTAGAAATATAGTCGTCCAGAACAAATATTTGAGATCACAAGAAGATGCTGGTTCCAAGGGGGGAGAGAATTATTTGAGACAGCATAAAATTCAAAATCCAGGGAGAATAAGGGATTTTGAAAGGTCTCATGTGAAAAACACCTTTAAGAAAAGCCTTAGATAACGTATGGCCCATAATGTTCAACCCATTGAATCCAAGGTGGAAATTTGATATGGCAGCTGCTGCTCCTTCCTTAAAAATCTTTGTCAAAAATTCTAAAATGGACGATAGAGGAGCTCGGAAAGGGTTGATTTTCTGTATATTGGCCCACATTGAGAACCTGTTCCACTTACTGCGGTACAGTTTCCTGGTGGATGGCTTGTGAGAAGACATAAGGATTTGTCTTGTATCATCTGAGAGTGAATGAAGCCTGGCAATTAGGGGAAGTGGATTAGCCAAGCAGTCAGCTTTAGGGACTGCAATGAAGGATGGAGGTCCCCTGACGGGTGTGTCAGAAGGTCCGGGACTGGGTCCAGGATCCATGGATCCTCCAGCAGATGATGGTGAAGGAAGGGGAACCAAATCTGTTGAGGCCAGCAGGGGGCTATGAGGATAACTGTCCTTCCCAGCAATTTTGCTTTCTGTAAAACCTTGGGTATCAATGGAATAGGTGGGAATGCATATAGGAGACCCGGAGGCCAATCTCGTATGAGTGCATCTCTCGGGGAATGTATTGGAGGTGGTATTAGGGCAAAGCAACTTCTACATTTGGTATTGATGTGACTGGCAAAGAGGTTGCAGCAAGGCTGGCCCCATTTGCGGAAACTCAAATCCGCAACTCTTTGGTTGAGACACCACTCGTGAGGCAACAGTATTGCCCTGCTCAGCTTGTCCGCTATCACGTTGGATTTCCCTGGGATGTGCGTTGCTATCAGAAAATGGTGGGACGACACAGCCCATTGCCATACCCTGAGGGGTTCTCGACAAAGGGGGGTAAGACTTGGTTCCACCTTGTTTGTTCAAGTACCACACCACTGACATGTTGTCCGTCTGAATTGCAATTGTCCCTAGAGGAAGAGAGTCCTGAAAGTGCTGCAACGTCAGAAGTACCGCTCTCAACTCCAGAACATTGATATGCAAATGTGACTCTTGATCCATCCATGTGCCTTGGGCAGTCTTTCCCTGAAAATGCCCCACTCCCACCCTATCAGGGAAGCGTCCGTGGTCACAGTGGCTACTGGGGGGGACAAAGGGTCTTCCGATTGTGACATGAAGAGACGTCAACCACCACCGAAGGTCTCTCTTGCAAGAATCTGTGATGAGAATCATGGTGCATCAGTAGCTTTTGGTAAGACCACTGAGCGAAGAGGAGCCATTGAAGGATTCGCATATGCATCCTTGCGAGTGGTACAGCCAGGATTGCTGCCGCCATTCAAGCCTAGCACATTTAAGACTTCTGCAACTGTAGCTTTGTTCTTTGACACCAGTGAGTTGACGTGCTGGCGAAGAAGTGAAACTCTTTCGATTGGAAGACAGAGTGGTGGTTGAGGTATCTAACTCTGCTCCTATAAAAACAGTATGCTGCGATGGCGATAAGGCAGACTTATCGAAGTTGACTGTAATGCCTACTTGATGGCAGAGTGCCAGAGTATATTGTGTTGCCTGAGTCAACTGATGCCTGGTGGTAGCGTTAAGGAGCCAATCGTCTAGGTATGGAAACGCCTGGAATCCTAGACGCCTTAGGTGAGCCGTGACCAATGCCATGCATTTGGTGAGCACTCTGGAGGCTGTAGTGAGACCAAAGGGCAGGGCTCGAAACTAATAATGACTGGCTCCGAGCCAGAAATGCAGGTGACCCCTGGAGCGTCTGTTCATCTTTATGTGACAGTACGTATCCTTGAGATCTATGGAGCACATCCAATCGTCTTTCCCTAGGAAGGGAAGAATGGACTGAAGCGTGACCATTTGGAACTTCTCTTTCTTTACGAATTGGTTGAGTCTGCTGAGGTCCAAGATAGGTCTCCAGTCCCCTGTTTTCTTTGGTACCAGAAAGAATCTTGAGTAAGTTCCGAATCCAACTTGGTCTGCTGGGACTGGTTGGATGACTTTTTCTAGCAATTTTTGGATTTCTGCGATTGTTTGTTCTCGGAGACTGGGTGGAACATCTGGGATTCTGTTTACAGGAGTGGGAGGGGAAGAGAAAGTACAGTTGTGTACCTACCATAAATGTAGATGTTCGAGTGTATTCACTGTTGCACTCAATACTCTTGGGTTACCCTGCTGGCAGGCTACCCGCAGTCGGCCTGAATTCCAAAGTCTTGGTCCAGCATCGGTTGCTGTCACCTCTTCCCTGACGTCAGTACACCAGGGGTATAAAAGATGCAGCAGACGCCATTTTCTTCAGATTTTCTTGCCCCAGATGTAAGGTGCCCCCAAAAGAGTAGGCTCAATAGATTATGCCAATAAACATGCATGCACTAAAGTAAACATTTCCTTCATCTACAAGCAAATACACCACATAGGTTGTATAGAATAGAGAAGTACAGATAAGACCCAGCAAAAGAAAGGGGGATGGTGGGAGGGTAACCTGGACTGCAACAGTGAATACACTCTAACAACTACATTTATGGTAGGTACACAACTGTACTATGTTCACTGTGTTTCACTGTTGCAGTCATTACTTTTGGGTTGAATCCCAAAGCTGAGGATGGGTGGCTGGGCTAAATAGCATTTGGAGAGACTATGAGGCCCTGCAGAACTGCAGTGGCAAAGCCTGCTCTGGATTTCGAGTACAGAGGTAAGTGATAGTGCTTTGTAAAAGTGTGCACTGAATTCCAAGTTGCAGCCTCTAAGATGTCTTTGGTTGGTACTCCTCTGAGGAAGGCTGCTGAAGTGGCTGCTGCTCTGGTAGAATGTGGCCTAATGCCCTTAGGCACTGATTTGCCATGCTGTGAGTAGCAGAAACGAATGCAATGGCCTATCCATTTTGAAATAGTCTGTTTTGAGACAGCCTTTCCTTGTGATCCTGCAGCATATGCCACTAAAAGTTGCTCAGTCTTTCTGAAAGATTTAGTTCTGTTCAAGTAGAAACGTAGCTGTCTGTGCATGTCCAAAGAATGCAGAAGTCTCTCACCCTTGTTCTGTGGGTTTGGATAAAAGGTAGGCAAGTGAATGATTTGGTTAAGGGCCACACTGGACACCACCTTAGGCATAAATGTAGGGTTCGTCCTCAGAGAAACCCTGTCTGGATGGAAAATGATAAAAGGTTCCACAGCCATGAGTGCCTGTAACTCAGAGACTCGTCTTGCAGAGGTGTTACTGCTAGGAGCAGAGCTGTTTTCCAGGATAAGAATTTTATATCAGCTGTTGAGGCTGGCTCAAAAGGAGGCAGTGTGAGTTTTTCCAAGACATAATTTAGGTCCCATGCAGGTATTGGTTCTCTCCTTGGAGCTCTTATGTTTTTGGCCCCTCTGAGGTACTGCCTTATTAAAGGATAAAAAAGATAGTTGGTTCCGTATTGTAATGGGCTGAAATGGCAGAGGCATGAATCTTAATTGATGAAAAGGATATGCCTTTGTCCAGCATCTCAGTTAAGTATTGTAAAATCTGAGGAATATTTGGTACAAAAGTGTCAATTCCTTGTTCCTGGTTCCAAGCACAATCTCTTCCATTCTTCTGCATACGATTTTCTGGTACTGGGCCTCCTGGCCTCCAAGATAACATCCATTACAGCTTTGGAGAGAGGAGTGTTCTGAATGGCTACATTATCCGCCATGCTGCCAGATTTAACGTCCTGAATTGGCTGTGCAGGATCTGATTGTTTTGTTGGGTCAGTAAGTGAGAAGTTTGAGGCAGTGTCCAGGCTGGACCTTGAGACAAGTTCTTTAGGATTGGGTACCAGCACTGGCGTGGCCAGTCTGGGGCAATCAGTATCATTTTTGGCTTCTCGTCTGACCTTTAGGAGTACCTTGGTGAGGAGAGGCAGTGGAGGAAAGGCATATACTGTTAGGTTTTTCCAGCTGAAGGATAGGGCATCCACTTTCCATGCTTGCTTGTGATAAATCCTTGTGCAGAATCTCTGCAGTTGGCAGTTTTGAGGGGAGGCAAATAGATCTATGTCTGGGCATCCCCATTTCCTTGTTATCATGCTGAAGACTTGTGGATCTAGTTTCCACTTGTGGGGATCCATGAGGTTTTAGTTCGTCTGCCAGAGTATTTATTTTTCCTGGCAGGAATTGTGATTGTAGGTGAACTTGATAAGTCAATGCTGTGTCCCACAAAGTCATGGCTTGTCTGCAGAGGGGGTAGGAATGTGTGCCTCCCTGCTTGTTTATGTACCACATGACTGCAGTATTGTCCGTCTATCAGTAGTTGTCCTGGATGAAGTAGGTCCTTGAAAGCTGTCAGCGCATTCTGAACAGCTAGCATCTCTTTTTGATTGATATGAAGATGCATCTGGCTTGCGAGCCATGTGCCCTGAATACATTTTCCTGCCATGTGGGCCCGCCAGGCATAATCTGATGCAGCCGTTGTTAGTGTCTGCCTGGCTGTGGGTAAAGGGAATGGCTGTCCCTTGTTGTGGTGACAGGCCTGTGCCCACCATCGAAACTCCTGTTGCAGGCAGGGAATGAGGGTAACTAATGTTTCCAGGCTGTGGCAATGTTGAGTCCAAACACTTTTTAAATACCATTGCAGTTTCCTCATATGCAGTTTGGCATATGGAATTAGCAGAATGCAGGATGCCATGAAGCCCAAAGCCTGCAGAATTTTTCTTGCAGACAACTGGGTCTTTGTTGCCAACATTTTGAAGTAAGAAGTCAGTTGCCTTTGTTTGTCTGGTGTGAGATAAGCCATCTGGGCAGTTGTATTTAAGCTTGCACCCAGGAATATTATCTCTTGAGAGGGTACTAGTTTTGATTTATTTTTGTTTACTGTGTACCCTAGGCAAATTAGTAATCTTTTTACAAATGCCAGATCCTTTAGTAGAATGTATTTGTTCTCTGCTTGAATAAGGCAGTCATCCAAGTAAGGATATATTTGAATTCCTTTTTGTCTGCAAAATGCAATTACTGGTGCCAGGCATTTTGTGAAGACCCTGAGCGCAGTAGATAAGCCAAAGGGCAGTGCAGAGAATTGGTAGTGCACTGAGCCAGCTATGAATCTGAGGTATCTTCTGCAAGACTGTCTGACTGGGACATGTAGGTATGTCTCTTTTAGGTCCAAAGTTACGAGGCAAGCCTTCTTGCCCAGCATGGGCAGTAGCTGCTGCAGAGTCAACATTTTGAATTTTGGAACGTACAGAAATGTGTTTAGAACAGACAGGTCCAGTATTGGTCTCCAGTCTTTGTCCTTTCTGGGCATCAGGAAAAGTCTTGAGTAAAATCCTTGTCCCTGCTCTTGTTGTGGTACTTGCTGAATGGCCCTCATGTCCATGAGGGATGAAACTTGCTTTTGTGCCTCTGCCCATTGATTGTGTGGCAGGTTTAGCATACCTTTTGCCCTTGGCAGGGTGTGAAAGTGGAACCTGTAGCCCTGAGACATTATGTTCAAGACCCATTTGTCCTGGATAACCGTGCCAATTTGGTGAAAAAAGTGCTAGTTTTCCCCCTAAGGGGGCTGCCAAAAGATAAGTGCTTGGTTCTGGCAGAGGAAAGTCATTGGGACTGTTTCCTGTATGGTTGTGATTTGTCTTCTCAGCTTTTGGAGGTAGAAGTACCCCATTGTTTAGGCCTGTATGAGCCTTGGGGCTGGGGTCTGCCTCTGGGGTGTCTGTATTTGCCTCTTTGTGGCCTGTCTGACACTGGAAAGGACAATTATTTGTAGGCCAGTTCCTGCTAAATCTGGGATGCAGTACCTGTAGGAAATCCTTAACTGTCTGCATGGATTTCGCTTTATCCTCCATTTTCTTCAACACCTCTTCTGCCTTAACACCAAACAAAGTATCATGCTGTAATGGAGCATCCAATAATCTTGCTTTAACATGATCAGGCAGATTCTGTTCCTTTAACCAAGCATGCCTTCTAATGACAGAACCCGTAACAGCGGCCCTGCAAGAGGCCTCCAGTGAATCAAAACCACATTGCAAAGTATGCTTTCCCACTTGTTCAGCTGCATGCAATAAATCCTGCATTTCCTTGTTATCAGAACATTCAGAATTTGTCAACATTTTCTGTTTAAGCAGTGACATTAAGTATTGCTGATATTTAAGCATATGAAACTGACAATTTAAAGCCCTTACAGCCAAGGTAGCAGAAGTGTAGACTTTTTTCCCCCATCTGTCCAGTGCCCTAGAATCCCTATCTGAGGGGACAGGGTTTTTTTGCAGTGGAAGCCTTGACCCCTTTGGGACCCCGAGATATAGTTTCTGGGTCAGCAGCAGGGTTTTTATATAAAAATATATGAGTCTGGAACCCTGTAGTGTCTGTCTGCTTTAGCTGGTGCAGGGGGTAAGAGTCAGAAGACAGGCCGGACTCTGAAAATACATCTACAATGTCTAGAACAGGTGGAATAGCAAGAGGTCTGTGCTGAGGTAGTGAAAGAAAGTCTCTTAGCCTTTTCTTAGATTCTGAGTAATCTTGGCTCTCCCAGTGAAAATGCTCCCTCATGGTATGCAGGGTTTCCACAAAAGAATAATCCTCAGGAGGAGAGGCTGAAGGAATAGATTCTTCAGCATCAGAATCCTCATAGGGAGGAAAAGAGTATCCCTGTGCAGAAGAGGAGTCAGAAGAAATTGAAACCTGACCAGGAGGAGTCATATTCTGTCTCTTGCCTAGGCCTCTTATCAGGTGGGGGATGGGAACCCCTGATCAAAGTAATTAGGTCTTCGGCCATTTTAAGCATCTGTTTCTTAGGCATGGAAGTCTGTCCAGGAGAATGCTGTACTTGTTTCTCTGTCTTTGGAGCTGTTTTAGTCTTTGAAGATGAGGCTGGCTTGACATATAACTGTGTAGGTCTGAAACACCCTCAGAAGCCGATGCCTGCTCAGCGGCTCCGGACCCATCTGACGGAACAGTTTCCGAGAGTCCAATACCTTGAGTATCCAGAGGCCTAGTCGGCTCCATGTGGGAGTCGGAAGTGGCCTGTGGCTTGAGGTAGCGGGCGTCAGGGGCTGCGAAAGCACCTCATTGAGAACCGGCAACTGGCCTAGCGGGGGCCTCGTCGTCGGTTTTGGACATCGGATGCCTGTCCTTTTCCTTGTGCTTTTTATAAACTCCTGTCGTTGGCTGCTCCAACGGCATTATATAATTAAACCTTCGGCCAAAGTAATGAAAGGCAAAATCGTACCGACGCTTAATAGTGCATTTGTTAAATCTAGCACAAAACCGACAGCTAGCAATGTCGTAATCAGGGCCTAGGCAAAGAATACAGTAAGAATGAAAATCCTTATGAGGTATTTGCTTCCCACAAGAAATACACTTGTTAACTTTTTCTGACATCGGTCTGGAGCAAGAAAAAAGTTTCCCCAATGGGGTACTTAGCTTTAATGAAGACTTCGGATCTGAAATTCGATTCTGAAAATCTCAGGAGTCGGCCAACCGGCACTTGCAAACTGCTTGTGCTTCGGGCACCGCGCGTCATGAAAGACTGAAGAAAATGGCATTGGCTGCATCTTTTATACCCCTGGCGCACTGACGTCAGGAAAAAGACGACAACAACCGACGTTGGACCAAGACTTTGGAATTCAGGCCGACTGTGGGTAGCCTGCCAGCAGGATAACCCAAGAGTAATAACTGCAACAGTGAAACACAATGAACATCGGTATGAAATATCCTCTGGAAATTATGCTTTGTACCCATGTATCTGACGTTATGTTTAGCCAGGCTTCTGGGTACAAAGATAAGTGACCCCCGACTGCCTCCAGAGCCAGACAGCCGGACCTCCTTTCAGGAACGCTGGCAGGCCTGAAAAGAGAACTGGCCTCTGTCACCCTGTTGGTGCGGATCCCCTCTGCTGCGCGGGCAGCGCCTTCCGTTATAACCCCCTCCTCTGCCTCTAGAGGGGGTTTCTCCACGTGTGTCCTGAAAGGCTCCCTGTGCTTTTTGGAACCACATTTTTCCGCCCTTAGGGCCCCTGGGATAGGGCTGAGTAGGGGTAGAAAAATGGACTCCAATGGCAGATAGGGTCTTGCCTTCCTACTCACACCTGGTTAAAGTTTCCTTTACTTTAGGCCCAAACAGTGATGAGCCATCAAATGGGGTGTTGATAAAAGAAGACTTAAAGGGCTCCGCAGAGGAACAGAGACACAGCCAGACTTGTCTCCGCAGAGCAATGCCTGAACTAGCGGCTCTACTCGAACCATCAGCTGCATAAGATAGGAGACGCATGGACGAGCTGACAACCGAGTTTAGGGTAGCGAGCTGTGTGTTGACTTTATCGACAACCCCCTGCAGCTACCGTACCCTGGAGAGTACCTCCTAGCTCTTTCAGATCATCTCTTTGTAGTCTCGTGAAATGGGTTAAACAGTTCAGCATTTCCCATATCTATCCATGATCCTAGAATCTCTGTTAGAAGGATGGATAGATGCGGATGTTTCAGACACTTCCTTTTTGGTGGCTGCAGCTACCACCATGGCATCAACAGGCACTCCCTTGGTAAAAAAGGCATTGTCCACTGGGACAGAGATGAACTTATTTGGCTTCCGAGGGACAGGTTCCATGGCCTCTGGTGACTCCCATGCCTTACGAGAGATCAGCTCCATGAGCTCATCATACGGCGGAGACACCCAAGAAGTGGAAGGTTGAGACCCAAAAGCCTTCAAGAGCACTGACTTGTCCTCAAGTAGGGGTTTTGGACTGCCAATTGCCCCTCCGACTCAGGATCTCTAATATCTCCGCAAAGGAGATATCCTCAGAGGGGGATTGAGGGGACCCTTCTGACTCATCCAAATCAGTGTTGGATGTCAAAGACTCCTGTGGGGAGTCTAAGTGCCTCCTCTTGCACAGTCTCTTCCTGGGTACCTCCTCAGTGGGGAGATCTGGGTAGGTCTCGGAAGAACAGGGGGTGCCCTGTGTGGCTACTTGAGGCTTAGGGTCTTTATGCTTAGGGGGACCGGTAGACATAGAAGCGGACACAGGTGCTTGACGGGAGAAGGAAGCCCGAACTGATGCCGACTATGTC
Organism: Protopterus annectens; assembly: GCF_019279795.1. Taxonomy (NCBI): domain Eukaryota; kingdom Metazoa; phylum Chordata; order Ceratodontiformes; family Protopteridae; genus Protopterus; species Protopterus annectens. The sequence continues at coordinate 445,473,807 of NC_056743.1, forward strand.
TTAGGAGACAGGACTCTCCTCATGGCATCGAAAGCACCATGGCTCCAACAAGAAGGGGTAGACTGATCTGGAGGGACCATCCCATCCTCCCGCACCGAAACCATGGGCTCCGAGCCAGAGATAGGAGCCGAGCTCATCCGAGCCGAAGACCCGAGAGGAAGAGTCGATACCAACAAATCAGTCCGACTATCCTCTCTGGACCAGACAGGAGAGTGTTGGCTCCTAGCATCCTGGGTCGGCGCTGAGGACGTCCGAGTAGATGGAACCGATAACACTGGTGCAGTTCTCGGTTCCATAGGTTCGACAACTATCGGTTCGGGCTCCTTCAGCTTTGAGAGTCCAGTACGGCTCGGAGGAGTAGTCAAGTCTGGTTCAAAGGTCTTTGGCTCCGACGAAAGGGTCGGGGGCCGACAACAATTTAGCAAGTCCTGGTGCCCGTAGAAGCTTCTGCACTAGCCGATCCATATCCATATCTGAGAGGCTGACCGAAGACTTTGAGGAATGCACCAAAGGTGCTGACTGGAGCAGAGGAGATGAGGGAACCTCAGAGACCGGCTCCAAGACTGGGAGCTGGCTCAGAACCAAAGGGACAATCGGCTCCGGGGACTGTGGAACCGATGACCCTGTACCCTCTATTCTTTTTGCCTTCTTAGTAATTTTAGAATCTCCTGAAGATTTAGAGGATTTTGAAGAAATGCTAGCACCTTCCTGGCTACCCAACGCCTCAGAGAAAGTATGCTGCAGCAACCCCCTATCAATAAGTTTTCTCCTTCTCTCTAAGAGAACCCTAGAAGAAAAAGAGTGGCAAATACTGCAAGAGTCTTGGAGGTGTTTAGCCCCCAGACAGTAAACACATTGGACATGCCCATCAGTGACGGACATATCTTAAACCCCGATTTGGGATGAGACTTTTCCCTCTCATCAGACATGTTCAAAGTATGAAACAGGCACACCACAGAATTAACTTGTAGAGGTTAAATACAGGGCTAACTAGGCCCACCTAAAAAGAGTACTAACAACAAGAAGAATTTGTTAAATCTAAATAGGGCTAACAAAAGGCCCAACACTCTATAAGAAAACTAAGCCAACACAGGGCACTACCTGCTACAATCTAACCTACGTATAACTACAATATTTTAACTTGAAACACACACACACTAGCTAGAGAATAATATATACATCAAAAAGAAGGAGAAAGAAATTTTTAAATTTGCGATTTAAGCAAAATATGGTCCGAGCTGACTGGATCTTAAAGCAAAATTTTACCTCAACAAACCCAGAATTAGATAAAGGCAGATGTGGGTGTGGTGATCAGGATCCTGGAACAGTGACTTTTAACTCGACACTTCTCATAACTCTCAGCAGTGACTTTTGTCAGCAAATTTAGTATCCTAGGAATGGGAAAATGAACAACTCAGGAGGTCTGATCAGTAGATATGGGTAAGGGAGCAGGAAAATAATCATCTAAAACGGTGACTGTGCAAGAAAGTGTCTGGCACTTGTACCAGCTACATTCATGAAGAGTTTCTTATACACCAGTGGGTCTTGGTTAATAAGATGAATTTGTTTGCAGATGACAGAGATGGAGGACAATGGCAAAACCAACTATAGAAACTTTAGACGATGAATGAGTGGTATGCATGCATTTCAGAAAAATAAAGTATACAACTTACAAAATGTCGGGGAAAACACATGGGAAGTATGTGTACTACAAGGATGAACTACGTGGTGCGAAGGGAACAGATAAATGGAGTGCGTTAAAAGGTGGGTAGCACTGCGACGTGTACTTGTGGTACAATGAAACGAACTTAAGTCATCTACCTTACAGCTTTATCTTAAGCCTTCAACACAGTACTATGCACAGTTTTACAGGACATACCTTAACACAAACCAATAACATGGGCTGGAAGATGCAAGTAAAATTGATTATGAGGACCTTAATTAAGTACAACGAAAATTTAGCAGGTTTTGGAATATACTACAAAGAAGATTACTGAGAATATATCTGCATGCATAATCTTTTAAAGGGAAGGTCATGAGAAGATGCAAAGAAAGGGCAATATTTTTTGAGTAATCGCACTCCTGCCATTTCACTGCCTCCACTCCTCAATCATCACTGCAGAGCCCCAACTTCAACTTTGTAAGCATGACAGAGACGTCTTCTATATTGGCTATCTAACTTTCACTTCACATTTGAAAGACCGGAAGAGGATGGAGGACAGAAGATGGCAGTCCTCATTCTTCTGCAGGCCAAGATTTTCCAATATGCTTCAACATTCTTATTTGCTTTGCATACATACAGGAAGACCACATATTACCATGTAAGCATGCATGTCATCATCATGCACATGCTTTCATAATCACCACTGGTTGATTTTATCTTGCTATGGATTACACACCATGGCCTCCACCAAGAGTCCATCCAGGAATAACAAATCTCACATCCTACTCCTGGGAAACTGGGATGACCATCACTTCTCCCCAAATTAATCCTCTAGATCTGGGTCTGCTAGCTAAAAGTGGATTGCCAGCACTATAGTCAAATGCCTTGCAGCAGCTCCAATAGTTAATGCTACAGAAAAGTACAGTTGTGTACACTTACCATAAATGTAGATGTTTAAGTGTATTCACTGTTGCAGTCATTACATTTGGGTAATCTGCTGGCAGGTTGCCCTCAGTCGGTCTGAATTCCAAAGTCATGGGTCCTGCGTCGGTTGCGGTCTCTTCTTCCATGACATCAGGTCGTCAGGGGTATTAAACAAGCAGCCGACGCCATTTTCTTTAGTTTTTCTTGCTCCAGATGTCAGGTGCCCCCAAAAAGATAGCAAATATATATATATATATATATATATATATATATATATATATATATATATATATATACACATGCATCAATATAAAAGTACAGTTTTGTACCTACCATAAATGTAGATGTTCGAAGATCCACATTGCTGCAGTCCTTACACTTGGGTAGTCCGCTGTCCTCGGTCGGCCCGAATATCAAAGTATAAGGCTGACGTTGGTCAAGGCGCATTTGACTGACATCAGGACGTCAGGGTACAAATGCGCATGACCGACGTCATATCCTCAGTCTTTTCTTGCCCCAGATGTCAGAAGACCCGAAAAGAAAGGTCAAAACCAAAAGACAGCAACCAACCAATCCACCACCCTTGCACTAATAATATGTACAATATATACAATAAACACAATATTTACAACCCAACCCACACAACTGCCTCTAACTACTGAGGGGACGGAGGGAGGGTAAATTGGACTGCAGCAATGTGGATCTTCGAACATCTACATTTATGGTAGGTACAAAACTGTACTATGTTCTTCATCTCACATTGCTGCAGTCCTTACACTTGGGTAGAATCCCAAAGCAGAGGTAAGGGAGGATGGCAAAACTATAAAGCAGCAGGAGCTGCCAAAATGCCCTGTAAAATAGCAGTGGCAAAACCAGCCCTAGATTTAGAGTAAAGTGGAAGGTGATAATGCTTAGAGAAAGTATGCACTGAACTCCAAGTAGCTGCCTCCAAAATATCTTTAGTTGCCACCCCTTAAAAAGCTGTCGAAGTGGCAGTAGCCCTAGTGGAATGAGGCCTAATCCCAGCTGGAATCTCCTTACCATGATGGGAATAACAGAAAGCAATGCAAAACCCAATCCAGTTAGAAATAGTTTGTTTTGACACAGGCTTGCCCTGAGAACTCAAAGCAAAAGAAATAAATAACTGCTGAGACTGCCTGAACCCTTTAGTTCTGCTCAAATAATATCGCAACTGCCTGTGTACATCTAAGTGTGCAAAATCTTTTCCCCTTTATTTTGGGGATTTGCATAAAAAGTAGGCAAATGAATAGTTTGGTTTAAAGCCACACTAGAAACCACTTTAGGCATAAAGGAAGGATTAGTACGCAAAGATACCCTATCCTTATGGAAAATCAAGAAAGGCTCAACTGCCATAAGGGCCTGTAATTCAGAAACCCTTCTTGCAGAGGTAATGGCCAACAAAAAAGCAGTCTTCCATGATAAATATTTCAACTCGGCAGTAGCTGCAGGCTCAAAAGGTTGTAGAGTGAGTTTCTCCAACACAAAATTGAGATCCCAAGCAGGAGTAGGAGCTCTACGTGGGGGTCTTATATTCTTTGCCCCTCTAAGAAATTGCTTGAACAAAGGATGAGAAAACAATGGTGGGTCACAGTCATAGTGAGCAGAAATTGCTGCAGCATGAACCTTAATAGAAGAGGAGGACAAACCTTTGTCCAGTAACTCAGTAAGATATTGAAGAGCCACACTTAAATTAGGCTCAAAAACATCAAATTCCTTTGCTGCACTCCAAAATAAAAATCTCTTCCATTTATCTGCGTACACTTTCCTTGTACTAGGCCTTCTGGCTTCCAAAATAACATTCAAAACTCGCTGTGGAAGTTGAGACCCTCCAGGGTTCAAAACAGAATATGCCAGGCTGTTAGGTGAAGAGAGTGAAGTTTGATATTGAGTAAATGACTGTTCTCCTGAGACAGCAGGTGTGGAATCAAGGCAAAGGCCATGGAGGCTCCTGCACCAGACTTCTCAGTAAAGGGTACCAGTGCTGTCGAGGCCAATCTGGAGCTATTAAAATCATCCTTGGCTTGTCCTGTCTGACCTTTAGGAGTACCTTTGGGAGGAGAGGCAGAGGTGGAAAGGCATACACATGAAGATTGCTCCAATTGAAAGAAAGAGCATCCACTTTCCAGGCTGTGGGATGAAACCTTTTTGTGCAAAACTTTGGCAGCTGGTAGTTTAGTGGAGAAGTGAACAGATCTATGTCTGGAGTTCCCCATGACACTGTCAATTTCTGAAATACATGAGGATCCAATTTCCACTCGTGGGGATCCATTATTCGTCTGCTCAACACATCTGCTAAGGAGTTCTGTGCTCCCGGCAGAAACCTTGCCTGAAGATTTAGCTGTAAACTGAGGGCAGTCTCCCACAAAATCATTGCTTGCCTGCATAGAGGATAAGAATGTGTTCCCCCTTGCTTGTTGATGTTCCACATGACAGTTGTGTTGTCTGTTAGAATCAACACCTGCCCTGGAAGAAGTAAATCCTTGAAAGCTATTAATGCAAATTGGACTGCTAACATCTCCTTCAGGTTGATATGTAGATGTTGTAGTCTGGCAGGCCACGTGTCTTGAATCCACTTTCCATTTAGATGAGCTCCCCAAGCTTTGTCTGAGGCATCTGTCGTTAGAATCTGACTCGCCTCTGGCCGGGTCACAGAGAGTCCCTTGTTTAGGTGACATTCCTGAGCCCACCACAAAAATTCCTTTTGAATGCAAGGTATTATCTGAATGACAGTGTCCATATCCTGGCAGTGCTGTGTCCATACATTTTTGAGATACCATTGTGACTTCCTCATATGCAGTTTGGCATTGGGAAGCACCAGAATACAAGATGCCATGAACCCCAAGGCTTGAAGGACTGTCCTTGCAGTCAGCCTGGACTGATGAGACAATTGATGGAAGTAAAGTGAAAGATTCTTTTGTTTGTCCGGGGTCAAAAGGCCATCTGGGATGCTGTATTCAGTCTTACACCCAGAAAGCACATGTCCTGAGAGGGTACTAGACTGGACTTTATTTCGTTCACAGAATACCCCAGGCATCTTAGCACTGCTATCACATATTGCAAATGATGAAGAAGTTCGTCCCTTCCTTGAGCCAGAATCAGGCAATCGTCCAAATAAGGATAAATCTGTATTCCTTTTAGCCTGAAGAAAGCTATCACTGGAGCCAGAACTTTGTGAACACTCTGGGCAGTAGATAAGCCATAGGGCAATGCAGAGAACTGATAATGAGAAGTCCCAGCCCTAAAACGCAGATACTTCCTGCAACTTAGTCTGATAGGAACATGAAGGTAAGCCTCCTTGAGATCCAGAGTTACCATCCAGTGATCTTTGCCCAGCAGAGGTAAAAGCTGTTGTAACGCCAACATTTTGAACTTGGGAATGTCCAGATAAGTGTTGAGGATAGATAAATCCAAAATTGGTCTCCACGTGTTCCCCTTCTTTGGTACTAGGAACAGGCGAGAATAGAATCCTAGGCCCACTTCTGGCAGAGGGACCGGCTGTATGGCCCCTATTTGAAGTAGCAGAGAAATTTGTTTGTGAGCCTCTATTCTTTGTTGAGGAGGAACGCCTGGCATGCCTTTGAAAGGAGGCAAGGTATGGAAATAAAACTTGTAACCTTGGTGTATGATATCCAATACCCATCTGTCTTGGGTAATTAAACTCCAATTTTCCTTGAAAAGTGCCAACCTTCCTCCCAAAGGAGCTGCCAGACGAGAAGGCTCTGGCAGCTGAAAAGGTAGGTCATTGGGCCTGTTTACGAAAGGACTGACCCCTGCCCTCACCCGAAGACTGTGCAGGTGAACTCCCTGTTCTAGGCCTGAAAGAGCCCTGAGCTCTGCCCCTACCACGTCAAGATCTACCCCTAGACTGGGAATCATAAGAAGGATACGTCCACCCCTTGGTAGGCCAATTCCTACTAAACTTCGGAGGCTGAACCTGCAAAAAATCTTTAACAGTCTGCATAGACTTAGCCTTGTCTTCCATTTTCTTTAAGACTGCCTCCACAAGTGAACCAAACAACACATCAGACTGTAAAGGAGCATCTAAAATCCTTGTCTTAACATGGTCAGATAAATTCTGATCCCTCAGCCAGGCGTGCCTGCGAAGAACTGACCCAGTAGCAGCCACCCTAGACGAGGCCTGTACAGCATCAAAACCACATTGCAAAGAATGCTTACCCACCTGTTCAGAAACATGTACCAAATCCTGTAATTCCTTACACGCAATACCCTCTGCCAGAGCATCTACCTTAGACTTCAATTGAGAAAGTAGATAGTTTTGGTATTTCAACATATGAAACTGGCAATTCAAAGCCCTCATAGCTAAGGTGGAAGAAGTATAGACTTTCTTTCCCCATCTATCCAAAGCCCTGGCCTCTTTATCTGGAGGAACCGGATTTTTTACAACAGAAGCCTTGACACCCTTAGGCCCTTGACTAACAGTTTCTGGGTCCGCCCTAGGACTCTTAAAAAGATATTTATGAGCCTCAGGCACCCCGTAATACCTATCCGGTTTAACAGGAGCAGGAGGCAAAGAATCCGGATTAAGAGAAGCCTCTGCAAACACATCTTCCACAACATCCAGAACAGGAGGTATAGCCAAAGGCCTATGCTGGGGTAAAAACAAAAATTCCCTAAGCCTTTTCCTGGAATCAGAGAAGTCCTGGCCTTCCCACTTAAAATGTTCCCTCATGGAATGAAGAGTCTCTGAAAAAGAAAAATCCTCTGGAGGAGAAGCAGAAGGAGTAGAATCATCCATATCAGAATCAGAATAAGGAGAATACTCCTGCAAGTCTTCAGCCGAAGACTCTGAAACATCCGAAGCCTGCTCAAAACTCCCCAACTCTGGTTCCACCCTAGGCCTCTTATCAGGAGGGGGCAAAGAACCTCTAATTAAAGTAATTAAATCTTCTGCCATTTTAAGCATGTGCTTCTTGGGCACAGATCCTGAAGAACTAGGAGTGACACCAACAGAAGCTAAACCTGGCCTGCCTCTGGGAGAAGCCTTGGAAACAGAAGGAGAGGGCCTAACCACCCTAGGAAGGGAGGGGAGCACGGTAACCTGAGAAGCCCCTTCAGCCTGACCTGCCTCCTGAGAGGCCACATCCTGCAACAACAAAGTCTCCCCCTGGGACTCCAGAGAAACCTCCGGTGGAACCCCCGGTTCCACTGACACCTCCAAAGAACTGGCGTCCGGTACGGATGACTCTTCCTGCCTGGGCTTAGCTGCTTTGTCTTTGCGCTTCTTCGAAGAAGCGGGCATCGGAGCATCCGACGGCATATTATAATTGCACCGCTTCCCGAAGGCTAACCTGGCACAATCTAACCTTCGCTTAATAGTGCGCTTACTGAACCTAGCACAAAAGCGACACCCAACAACGTCGTGCTCAGGCCCCAAACAAGGAATACACAAATTATGATAATCTCTATGCGGTATCTGTTTCCCACAAGAAATACAGTTATTCACTTTTTCTGACATCCGGTAAACCACTGAGGCAAGAAAAACTAAAATATTCCCCAATGGGGTACTTAGCCAACTTTGACTCGGTCTGAAACTCAATTCGAAAATTTCAGAACGCCGAACGGCACTTGCAACGCTGCTTCTGCATCGGACCATGCGGCAAAAAAGACTGAGGATATGACGTCGGTCATGCGCATTTGTACCCTGACGTCCTGATGTCAGTCTAATGCGCCTTGACCGACGTCAGCCTTATACTTTGATATTCGGGCCGACCGAGGACAGCGGACTACCCAAGTGTAAGGACTGCAGCAATGTGAGATGAAGAACATCTTTACCTTCATCTACAAGCAAATACACCACATAGATTGTAAAAGATAGAGAAGGAAAGATAAACTCCAGAATGAAAAGGGGATGGCGGGCAGGTAACCTGGACTGCAACAGTGAATACACCCGAACATCTACATTTATGATAAGTGTACACAACTGTACCATGTTCTTCGTGTTTCACTGTTGCAGTCATTACATTTGGGTAGAATCCCAAAGCTATGGTTGGGAGGCTGGAGCTAAACAGCATTAGGTGCGGCTATAAGGCCCTGCAGAACTGCAGTGGCAAAGCCTGCCCCAGACGTAGAGTAGAGAGGCAGTAGCAGCCTCTAGAATGTCTTTGGTTGGTACTCCTCTGAGAAAGGCTGCCGAGGTAGCTGCTCCGGTGGAATGAGACCTAATGCCCCTGGTCACAGGTTTACCATGGTGTAAGTAGCAGAAACAAATGCAGTGGTTTATCCACTTTGAAATAGTCTGCTTTGAAATAGCCTTTCCTTCTGATCCTGCAGCATATGTCATTAGTAATTGCTCAGTTTTTCGTAGAGCTTTAGTCCTCCTCAAGTAGAATCTTAGCTGTCTGTATGTCCAAGAAATGCAGAATTCTCTCCCCCTTGTTCTGCGGATTTGGATAAAAGGTTGGCAGATGAATAGTTTGGTTAAGAGCCACACTGGAAACCACCGTAGGCATAAATGTTGGATTTGTCCTCAGACACCCTGTCTGGGTAAAATATGATAAAAGGCTCCACAGCCATGAGGGCCTGTAGCTCTGAGATTCTTCTTGCTGAAGTAACTGCTATTAGCAGAGCTGTTTTCCATGATAAGAAGTTTATATCAGCAGTACCAGCCGTTTCAAATGGAGGCAGGGTGAGATTTTCCAACACGTAATTGAGGTCCCGTGTAGGTATTGGTGATCTTCTAGGAGCCCTTAAATTTCTGGCTCCTCTAAGATACTGCTTTAGTAAAGGATAAGAAAAGATTGGTGGCTCTGTATTGTAATGAGCCGAAACGGCAGAGGCATGGATTTTAACTGATGAGAAAGATAGGCCTTTGTCAAGCATCTCAGTCAAGTATTGTAATATCTGAGGAATATTTGGTTCTGCTGTATCAGTTCCTTGTGCTTGATTCCAAGCACAGAATCTCTTCCATTTGTCAGCATAAGATTTTCTAGTACTAGGCCTTCTGGCTTCCAAAATGACATCCATCACAGCTTTACTGAGAAGTGCTGTTTGTATAACTACATGATCAGCCATGCTGCCAAGGTTCAGTGTCTGGAGTGGATTGTGAAGGATCGGATTGTTTTGCTGGGACAGTAGTTGAGGTCTTTGAGGTAAGGTCCAAGCTGGGTATTGAGAAAAGTTCCTTAGGATTGGATAACAGTACTGGGGGGCCAGTCCGGGGCAATTAGTATCATCTTTGGTTTCTCTTGTCTGACTTTTAGGAGGACTTTGGGAAGAAGAGGCAGTGGAGGAAAGGCATAAACTGAAAGGTTTTTCCAACTGAAGGATAGGGCGTCCACTTTCCATGCTTGTCTGTGATAAGTCCTTGTGCAGAATCTTTTCAATTGATAACTTTGAGGGGAGGCAAATAGATCTATGTCTGGGCTCCCCCATTTTTTTATCATGCTGAAGACTTGTGGATCTAGTTTCCACTCGTGAGGATCCATAAGGTTTCTGTTTAAATCCTCTGCCAGAGTATTTTGCTTTCCTGGCAGGAATTGAGCTTGAAGATGTATTTAGTAAGTCAAAGCTGTGTCCCACAGTGCCATGGCTAATCTGCAAAGGGGGTATGAGTGCGTGGCCCCCCTGCTTGTTTATATACCACATGACCGTGGTGTTGTCCATCTATCAGTAGTTGTCCTGGATGAAGTAAGTCCTTGAAGGCTGTCAGGGCATTTTGAACAGCTAGCATCTCTTTCTGGTTGATACGTAGATGCATTTGTTTTGGGGTCCATATGTCCTGAATGCATCTTCCCGCCATGTGGGCCCCCCAGGCATAATCTGATGCGTCTGTTAAGGTTTGGCTGGCAGGGAGTAGAGTGAAGGCCCGTCCCATGTTTTGCTGACATGCCTTTGCCCACCATAGAAACTCCTGTTGCAGGCAGGGAATGAGAGAAATCATTGTTTCCAGACTGTGACAATGTTGACTCCATAAACTTTTTAGGTACCATTGAAGTTTCTTCATATGCAGTCTTGCATATGGAATCAGTAGGTTGCAGGATGCCATGAAGCACAAGGCCTGCAGAATTTGTCTTGCAGATAACTGGGTTTTTGTTGCCATCAGTTTGAAGTAGTCAGTTGCCTTTGCTTGTCTGGCATGAGGTAAGCCATCTGGGCAGTAGTATTCAAGCTTGCAACCAGGAATGTTATCTTTTGAGAGGGTACCAGTTGTGATTTCTTTTTGTTTATTGTGTACCCTAGGCATGTTAAAAGCCTTTTCACAAACTCCAGGTGTTGAAGAAGAATGTCCTTGTTCTCTGCTTGAATGAGACAGTCGTCCAAGTAAGGATACACTTGTATACTTCTTTGTCTGCAAAATGCAATTACTGGTGCCAGGCACTTTGTAAAAACCCTGGGCGCAGTAGGTAAGCCAAAGAGCAGTGCAAAGAATTGGTAATGAATTAAGCCAGCCTTGAATCTGAGATATCTTCTGCACAATTGCCTTATTGGGACATGCAGGTATGCCTCTTTTAGGTCTAACTTCACCAGCCAAGCATTCTTGCCCAGCATGGGCAGAAGCTGCTGCAAAGTCAGCATTTTGAATTTTGGAATGTCCAGGTATGGGTTCAAAATCAATAAATCCAGTATTTCCGCCAGGCCTCGTCCTTTCTGGGTACCAAGAACAGTCGAGTAAAAACCTCGTCCTTTTTCCTGTTCTGGTACTGGCTGAATAGCCCCCATATCCATGAGGGACGCAACCTGCTTCTGTGCCTCTGCCCATTGATTTTTTTGGCAGATCTGGCCACCCGTTTGCCATTGGCAGAGTATGGAAATCGAATCTGTATCCCTGTGATAGTATGTTTAGCACCCACTTGCCCTGGGTTATTAACTGCCAATTTTGAGCAAAATGTGCTAATTTTCCCCTAAGGGTGCTGCCAAAAGATAAGTGCTTGGTGAAGGCAGAGGGAAGTTATTGGGACTGTTTTCTGCAGGTTTGCGCTTTATCTCCTCCAGATTTGGAGGTAGAAGCGCCCCCATTGCTTTGACCTGTATGAATCTTGTGCCTGGTATCTGGAACCCTTAGGGCGTCTGGATTTGCTCCTTTGAGCTCTGACACAGGAACAAACCAATTTTTTGTAGACCAATGTCTACTGAATCTTGGTGGCTGCACTTGTAAGAAGTCTTTACGGTTTGCACATACTTAGCTTTGTCTTCCATTTTCCTTAAAGCCTCTTCTGCCTTAATACCAAACAGAGTATCATGCTGTAAAGGTGCATCTAGTAATTTATCTTTAACATGATCAGGCAAATTTTGTTCCTTTAGCCAGACATGCCTCCTAATCACAGATCCAGTAACTGCGGTCCTGCAGGAGACCTCTAAGGAATCAAAACCACATTGCAAAGTATGCTTTCCAACCTGTTTAGCTACATGCAATAATTCCTGCAATTCTTTATTTTCTGCACATTTAGAATTCCTGCAATTCTTTATTTTCTGCACATTCAGAAATCATCATCATTTTCTGTTTCAGCAATCCCATAACATGTTGTTGATACTTGAGCATATGAAACTGGCAGTTTAAGGCCCTAATTGCCACGGTTGCAGACGTATAAACCTTTTTTTCCCCATCTATCCAGTGCCCTTGAATCTCTGTCAGAGGGGGTAGGATTTTTTGCTGTTGAGGCCTTAACTCCCTTTGGACCCTGTGAAACAGTTTCAGGATCAGCAGCAGGGTTTCTAAATAAAAATTTGTGAGAGTCAGGGACCCTGTTAATACCTGTCAGGCTTGCTGGGAGCCGGAGGTAAGGAGTCAGGGGTCAAGCTTGACTCCGAAAACACAATCTACAATGTCTAAAACAGGGGGTATGGCTAAAGACCTGCGCTGAGGGAGAAGGAAATCCGTGCCTCTTTTTTGATTCTGAGAAATCCCGACTCTCCCAGTGAAAATGCTCCCTCAAAGTATGCAAGGTTTCTCCAAATGAATAATCCTCAGGAGGTGATGCAGATGGTATAAATTCCTCTGCACCAGAATCCTCAAAGGGAGGAATAGATAATTCCTGATCAGAAGAAGACTCAGAAGAAATAGAAACCTGATCTGATGATTCATAATCAGTGTCTTGCCTAGGCCTCTTATCTGGAGGGGGATGAGAACCCCTGAGCAAGTTAATAAGGTCTTCAGCCATTTTGACAATCTTTTTTTTAGGCATAGAGGCCTGTGCACATGGCTTGTGCGTAATTTTTTTAGTTTTAGAAGTTGCTTTTGGCTTTGGTTTTGCAGCTGTAGTCGGTTTGATATAAAAATGTTGAGGCCTGAATACATACTCAGAAGCTGGTGCCTGCTCAACGGCTCCGGACCCATCTGAGGGAGATGCATCCATGGGTCCAAAACTTTGAGTGTCTCGTGGCATGCCGGACTCCACATGGGTGTCGGTAGGGGCCTGCGGCTCGAAAGTAGCAGGTATCAGGGGCTGCGAAAGCGTCTCACTGAGTACTGGCGACTGGCTTAGGAGAAGCTTCGTCGTCGGTTTTGGACCTCAACTGTCTCTCTCTGGTTTTGGACCTCGACTGTCTTTCTCTCTGACCTTTTCTTTGTGTTTTTTATGTACTCCGGTAGTCGGATTGCTATCCGACGACATTTCTGGGTAGTCAAATCTGTTTCCGAAATACTTTGAGGCAAAAAGTACAGTTTTGTACCTACCACAAATGTAGATGTTCGAATGTTCACACTGCTGCAGTCATCACACTTGGGTTATCATGCCGTCAGGCAGTCCCGCAGTCGGCCAGAGTTCCAAAGTCTTGGTCCGGTGTCGGTTGCTGTCGCTTCTTCCCTGACGTCAGTGCGCCAGGGGTATATAAGATGCATCCAACGCCATTTTCTTCAGTTTTTCTTGCCCCAGATGTCAGGTGCCCCCAATACGTAGGCAATACATATTGCTAATGAAAAATATACATATAAAAATAAAACAATACCTTCAGTTACAAGCAAATACACCACAAAGGTTGTATTGGATAGGAAAGGTATAGATAAAATCCAGCTAGTTCAGAGGGGATGGAGGGAGAGTAACCTGGACTGTACCAGTGTGAACACTCGAAAGTACAGTTTTGTACCTACCATAAATGTAGATGTTCGAGTGCTAATACAGTTGCAGTCATAACAGATGGGTTCTCTCCTGCCGTCAGGCGGGTCCTCGGTCGGCCGAATTCCAAAGTCTAGGTCCGGCGTCGGTCCTTTCTTCCCTGACGTCAGTGCGACAGGGGTATAAAGGAACCAGCCGATGCCATTTTCTTCAGTTTTTCTTGCCCCAGATGTCAGGTGCCCCCAGAAGGAAGGCAATACATAAATTTGTGTAATAATGCAGTGCAATATAATCAAAATACAGTAGTTGCAAGCAAATACATCATAAATGAATACCCCAATCAGGTTGTATGAGGATGTGTTAGCCTATAGGCCTGTCCCAAGAGGGGAAGGAGGGAGGGAAACCTGGACTGCAGCTGTATTAGCACTCGAACATCTACATTTATGGTAGGTACAAAAAGTACAGTTTTGTACCTACCATAAATGTAGATGTCCGATAGATATGCAACTGCAGTCATAACATATTGGTTGTCCTGCCTCAGGCAGCCCTCGGTCGGCCGAATTCCAAAGTCTGGGTCCAGCGTCGGCTGGTGTCGCCCTCTCTCCGATGTCACAACGGCTGGAGTATAAAGGCATCGGCCGACGCCATCTTCTTCAGTGTTTCTTGCCCCAGATGTCAGGTGCCCACTCAGGAGGCTAAATTTTGTAAATGGATAAAAAATAATCCCAAGCATGCACAACAGTAATAAACGGATACACCATAGGAGATGCCCCCAGCAGAAGGGAAGAGGGGTAGTGACCCCAAAAAGGAGGATACAGAGAGGTAGGAGGGTGTGAGAATCCAACTGCAGTTACATATCTATCGGACATCTACATTTATGGTAGGTACAAAACTGTACTATGTCCTTCAAGAATGCAACTGCAGTCATAACATATGGGTTGAATACCATAGCCAAGCTGGGGGTGGAAGGAACTATGATAAGGATGGTGTAGCTATAATCCCCTGCAGGACTGCCGAAGCAAAGCCTGCTCGGGATCTGGAGTATAATGGCAGGTGGTAGTGCTTGGTAAATGTATGCACGGAGCTCCATGTAGCAGCCTCTAAAATGTCCTTTGTTGCCACTCCTCTTAGGAAAGCTGTGGAAGTGGCTATAGCTCTGGTGGAGTGTGGCCTAATATTGGCTGGCACACCTTTTCCATGAAAAGAATAGCAAAATCTGATGCAGTGTCCAATCCATTTTGAAATTGTTTGTTTGGAGATCGCCTTTCCTTGCACTCCGGCAGCATAAGCTACAAACAGCTGGTCAGACTTTCTGGTGTTCTTAGTTCTGTCCAAGTAGTAGCGTAGTTGTCTGTGTATGTCCAAAGTATGCAGTAGTTTTTCCCCCCTATTTTGAGGATTGGGGAAGAATGTAGGCAGATGAATTGCTTGATTTAGAGACACCCTGGAAATAACTTTTGGCATGAATGTAGGATTTGTTCTTAGGGAGACTCTGTCTTGATGAAAAATGAGGAAGGGGGGCACTGCCATGAGTGCCTGTATCTCCGAAACTCTTCTTGCAGAAGTGACTGCCAATAAGAAGGCTGTCTTCCATGAAAGGAATTGCATTTCTGAGGATGCTGCTGGCTCAAAGGGAGGAAGAGTTAGTTTTTCCAACACATAGTTGAGGTCCCATGCAGGTACTGGTTGTTTTCTGGGAGGTTTGATATTCTTTATCCCTCTTAAAAACTGTCTTAGCAGAGGATGCGAAAACACTGGAGGGTCACAGTTGTATTTTGCTGAGATTGCTGAGGCATGTATCTTTATTGAGGAGTATGAGAGCTCAGTATGAAATAGCTCTGCCAAGTATTCCAATATCTGAGGAATACTCAGTAGTTCTGTGTCCTGACCCTTTTTGGCATTCCAGATGCTGAATCTTTTCCACTTGGCTGAATAGGTTTTTCTGGTGGAAGGTCTGCGTGCTTCCAGCAAGATCTCTTGAACAGATTTGGAAAGAGAGCTAGGTGTTGAAGTCATGGACGTCTCCAGGCTGTCAGATGCAATGTTTTCAGGTCTTGATGTACAGTCCTGTAATTGTTAAACGAACCAAAAAAACAAAAAGGTGAGTCCAACGAAACACAGGAGCCGGTGTAAAATCCAAATTCACTTTACTATAAACTTGTTGGCGCTTTCGTGTAATGTTATACATACACTTCTTCAGACAAGTTGTTGTAACTACATCCTGGGTATAAATATTCACTCCAAGTTACACAATTATTTAATCAAGTTAAATCAAATTAAACAATTTAAACAATTAATCAACTGATTTATACCCAGGATGTAGTTACAACAACTTGTCTGAAGAAGTGTATGTATAACATTACACGAAAGCGCTAACAAGTTTATAGTAAAGTGAATTTGGATTTTACACCGGCTCCTGTGTTTCGTTGGACTCACCTTTTTGTTTTTTTGGTTCGTTTAACTTTTGAGGTTTTTTCTGTTTTCAGTCCTGTAATTGTGTTGCGTTAGGAGCAGGGGCCATAGGGTCAGAGGCCATGATTTGGTCCGAGTTATGGTCAATAGCAGTGGGTACCAATGTTGCCTTGGCCAGTCTGGCGCTATCAAAATGCCTGTTGGTTGTTCTGCCTTTATTTTCAGTATCACCTTGGTCAGCAAAGGCAGAGGAGGGAATGCATACATTTTTAGAGAATTCCAGCTGAAGGAGAGGGCATCTGTTTTCCAAGCTAGAAGGTGATGAGTCCTTGTGCAGAACTTTTCCAGGTGATGATTTAGGTGAGAAGCAAAGAGATCTACGTCCCGTCTTCCCCATGTCCTTGTCAGTTGAGAGAAAATGTGAGGGTGCAACATCCATTTGTGTGGATCCATGAAGTTTCTGCTCAGATTGTCCGCCAGTACACTGTCCTTGCCTGGTACAAACTGGGATTGTAAGTGTATCTTCAGGCTCAGGGATTTTTCCCAGAGAAGCATCGTTAGTCTGCAGAGGGGATAAGAATGAGTGCCTCCCTGCTTGTTTATGTACCACATGACAGTGGTGTTGTCTGTCCTTATTAGCAAATGTCCTTCTTGTAGTGATTTTTCGAAAGTCTCGATGGCATGTATCACTGCCAACATCGCCTTTTGGTTTATGTGCAGATGTCTTTCCTTTGGCGTCCATAGGCCTTGAATGCATCTGCCCTCCATGTGCGCCCCCCATCCATGGTCTGAGGCGTCTGTTGTGATCATTTGGCCTGCTTGAGGTCTGTTGAAAGACATGCCTTTGTTTAGTTGACTGGCTTGAGCCCACCATAGAAATTCCTTCTGCAGGCATGGAATAAGTGGGATTATGTCTTCTAGGCTGTTGCTGTGTTGAGACCATAAGTTTTTTAAATACCATTGCAGCTTTCTCATATGAAGTCTTGCCAAAGGTATCAGAAGAATACAAGATGCCATGAAACCCAGGGCCAGCAGGATTTTCCTTGCAGTCAGCTGGGAAAGGCTTGCTAGGCCTTTGAAGTACTTTGGTAAACGCTGCTGTTTTTCCTCTGTGAGGTAGGCCATTTGTGTTTCCGTGTCCAGTTTGGCTCCTAGGAATGTAATCTGTTGGGATGGTAGTAATTTTGACTTTTGAATGTTGACTGTGTATCCCAAGGCCTGCAGTAGATGCATGACATAGTCCAAATGCCCTTTTAAGGTTTGTTTGTTGTCTGCTTGTATGAGGCAGTCGTCCAAGTAGGGGTATATTTGAATTCCCTGCTGTCTGCAGTGTGCCACTACTAATGCCAGGCATTTCGTGAACACTCTGGGCGCAGTAGACAAGCCAAACGGCAATGCTGAGAATTGATGATGCTCTGTTCCTGCAAGAAATCTGAGGCATCTTCTGCAGCTTTGTCTGACTGGGACATGCAGGTATGCCTCCTTGAGGTCCAGAGTGACCAGCCAAGACCCCTTGCCCAGCATGGGAAGAAGCTGCTGCAACGTCAGCATTTTGAACTTTGGCACAATAAGAAAAGTGTTTAGATTTGACAAGTCCAGTATGGGTCTCCATTTGTTTTCTTTTCTTGGAACAAGGAACAGTCTTGAATAAAATCCCTGGCCTTGCTCCTGAGGAGGAACCCTTTCTATTGCTTTTATACTTAATAGCTTGGAAACTTGAGAGAGTGCCTCTGCCCTTTGATGATGTGGCAGGTTTGGCATGCCTTGTCTTATTGGTAATGTGTGGAAGTGGAATCTGTAGCCTTTGTTTATCAAATCCAGAATCCAATTGTCTTTGGTTAAAATATGCCAGTTTTGTGAGAATAAGCCTAATTTTCCGCCCAAAGGTGCTTCTCTTTGAACCTTTGTAGGCGGTACGAACGTGAAGTCATTGTGATTGTCCCTGTGGTACAGCTGAACTGTCTGCGCCACTTCTTTGGTTTGGAGGTTGCCATTGGCGGCCCCTGTAAGATCCTCGGTGTTGTCCTCTACCCCTGGCTCGTCTGCTTTTTCCCCTTTGAAACTTGTCAGAGCCGGGGAAGGACCAATTCTTTGAGGGCCAGTTTCTGCTGAATCTGGGTGGCTGAACCTGAAGGAAATCCATTACTGTCTGTACTGACTTTGCTTTTTCCTCTATGGATTTCAAAACATCTTGTGCAGTAGCACCAAAAAGCTTTTGTTTCTCCAAAGGTGCATCCAGTAACTTTACTTTACCATGGTCAGGCAAAGATTGATCCTTCAACCAAGCATGTCTACGTATTACAGCCCCAGTCATAGCTGCCCTACATGAAGCTTCCAGTGCATCATAGCCACACTGCAGAAAATGGTTATTAACCTGCTGAGTGCTATGTATATGATTCTGCAGTGCCTTTTTATCAATAGGCTTAGAAGAGGCTACCTTTTTCTGTAAATCATCAAGGAGAAAATCTTGGTACTGAAACATGTGAAAAAGGCAGTTAAGAGACCTCATGGCTAGGGTAGTGGAGGTGTATACTTTTTTACCCCATCTCTCCAGGGACCTAGCTTCTCTGTCAGCTGGCAGTGGTTTTTTGGCAGAGGAGGAAGCCACTCCATTGGGGCCCTGTGAAATAGTTTCTAGATCCACAGAGTGGGCCTTAAAAAGGTGCTTGTGAGTGTCAGGGACCCTATAATATCTGTCCGGCTTGATAGGAGCAGGAGGAAGAGAGTCAGGGTTGGCACTGGAGTCAGAGAAAACATCATCCAAAACATCCATAACTGGAGGGATAGCCAGAGGTCTGTGCTGGGGGAGCTTGAGGAAAGTACGAAGCCTTTTCCTGGAGTCAGAGAATTCCTGACCCTGCCATTGAAAATGTTCTCTCATGGAATGCAGAACTTCCCCAAATGAGAAATCCTCTGGGGGGCAGGCTGAGGGAATAGATTCCTCAGCATCAGAGTCCTCGTAGGCCTGGAAGGGTTCTTCTTGAGTGTCAGAGTGCTCAGAATCCCCAGAGGCGTCATCCGAGGAGAGGTCGTCCGCCTGCTCAGATCTAGGCCTTTTCTCTGCAGGTGGCTGAGAACCCCTGTCCGGATGAGGCTGAGACCCCCTGATAAGGGAAATAAGATCTGCAGCCAGAGACATGATCTGCTTATCAGAGGAAGGGGCCTGGGCAGGCTTAGGATGGGCCTTGGCCTGACTGGCGGCCTTAGCACGTGCAAAGGCCTTGATGGACATGGAAACAGGAGGCCTAGCAGCCCCACGTGCAGGCGTTACCTTGCCCACCGGGATGGTGTCGGGTAGATCCAGAACTTCGGTTTCCGGAGGAAAATCAACAACCGGCACAGGAGAGGTATCCGAGACTGAAGGTCGTGTTAGCGCTGTGTCGTCGGCCTGGAGCGGTAGATTTACCACTTCCGAAGGAGCCGGAGCGCTAGTAGAGGGTTTAGGAGAAACATCGGTAGTGGACGCAGGCCGAGGATGTCGGTCCCGGTCTTTGCGTTTTTTAGCAGATTGGGTTGTCGGTTGTTCCGACGGCATGATATACGCAAAGAATTCACCGAAGTCCTTGGTGAATTCTGCCCGGCGCCTGAGAGTGCGCTTATTAAAGCAGGCACAGGCAGCACAGGCCGAGACGTTGTGGTCTGGGCCCAGGCAGGGAAGGCAGAGAGAATGGAAGTCCTTATGAGGTATTTGTTTACCACAAGACAAACAATTATTAACTTTCTCAATTTGTTCTGACATCGGCTGAGGCAAGAATAAATGTTCCCCAATGGGGTACTTGGCTTTTAGATGACTTCGGTACTGAAAACACAGGAGCTGACCAACCGGCACTTGCGAACTGCTTCTGCTTCGGGCACCGCGCGGCAAGAAAGACTGAAGAAGATGGCGTCGGCCGATGCCTTTATACTCCAGCCGTTGTGACGTCGGAGAGGGGGCGACACCAGCCGACGCCGGACCCAGACTTTGGAATTCGGCCGACCGAGGGCTGTCTGAGGCAGGACAACCCATATGTTATGACTGCAGTTGCATTCTTGAAGGACATCTGTACTATGTTCATCATGCATACAGCTGCAGTCATAACAGATGGGTAGAATCCCAAAGCTAAGAAAGGGGTGGTAGGCACTAGGTGGAACTAGGAGGAGCCAAAATGCCCTGCAAGACTGCAGTGGCAAAGCCTGCTCTAGATTTGGAGCATAATGGTAGGTTGTCGTGCTTGGAGAAGGTATGCACAGAACTCCAAGTGGCTGCTTCCAAAATATCCTTGGTAGGAACTCCCCAGAGGAAGGCTGCAGAGGTGGCTGTGGCCCTGGTGGAATGAGTTCTAATGCCTGTAGGTACAGTTTTGCCATGAAAGGAATAGCAAAAGCATATGCAGTGGGCTATCCATTTTGAGATTGTCTGTTTGGAAATTGGCTTTCCTTGAGCTCCTACCGCATAGGACACAAAGAGCTGTTCTAATTTTCTGAAAGGCTTTGTTCTGTCCAAATAATAACGCAGTTGTCTGTGGATGTCCAAGGAACGTAGTAATCTCTCCCCTTTGTTTTGAGGATTAGGATAAAAAGTAGGTAAATGTATGGCCTGATTTAAAGCTACCCTGGATACCACTTTAGGCATAAAGGACGGGTTGGTTCATAAGGAAACTCTGTCCTGATGGAAGATGATAAAAGGCTGGACAGCCATGAGAGCCTGTAGTTCTGAAACTCTACGAGCTGAGGTGATAGCCAGAAGGAAAGCTGTTTTCCAGAACAAATATTGCAAATCTGATGAGGCAGCTGGCTCAAAGGGAGGCAAGGTCAGTTTTTCCAGAATGAAATTAAGATCCCAAGCAGGTATTGGTTGTTTCCTTGGAGGTCTTAAATTCTTAGCCCCTCTGAGGAACTGTCTTAAGAGAGGGTGAGAGAATAAAGGTGGATCAGTGTTGTATTCTGCAGAAATGGCTGAGGCATGGATTTTGATGGAGGAGAATGAAAGTCCACTGCTTAGCAGCTCAGCCAAATATTGTAGTATTTGAGGTAAATTCAGTTTTCCAGGATCCTGGCCCTTTTTCTCATTCCAGACACAAAACCGTTTCCATTTTGCGGAGTAAGCTTTTCTAGTTGATGGCCGCCTGGCCTCCAAAATGACATCCTGCACCTCCTTGGAGAGTAGGGCCTGTTGTGATGCTAAGAAATCTTCCATGCGGCTAGATTGAGTGTTTTCAGCTGGCTGTGAAGAGTTTTGAAGCTGTGCTGAGTCAGAAGAAGAGGCATTAGAGGCAGGGTCCATGGTGGGGAATGCGTCAGGCTCCTCAGGAGTGGGTACCAGTGTTGCCTTGGCCAGTCCGGAGCAATGAGAATCATCTTTGGTCTGTCTGCTTTGGTTTTCAATAGAACTTTGGGCAGCAGAGGAAGAGGTGGGAAGGCATAAACTGTCACTGATGTCCAACTGAAAGAGAGAGCGTCCACTCTCCAGGCCTTTGGATGGAAAATCCTTAAGCAGAATTTTGTCAATTGATGATTTTTGTGGGAGGCAGAGAGATCTATGTCTGGCCTTCCCCATTCTTGGATTATTTCTGTAAAAACTTTTGGATGCAATTTCCATTCGTGTGGATCTGTCATATTCCTGCTTAGGTTGTCTGCCAGCGTGTTTTCCTTGCCTGGCAAGTACTGTGCTTGTAGTTCCATTTGTAAGTCCATGGCCATGTTCCAAAGTGACATGGCCAGTCTGCATAGGGGGTAAGAATGTGTTCCTCCCTGTTTGTTTATGTACCACATAACTGTGGTGTTGTCCATTCTTATCAATAGTTGACCTGGTTGTAGAAGGTCCTTGAAAGCTATAATAGCATTTATTACTGCTAGCATTTCCTTTTGATTGATGTGAAGGTGCTTTTCTTTTTGGGACCATTTGCCCTGAGTGCACCGATCTGTCATGTGCCCTCTAGGTAGTCCGAGCGCCTGTTGTGATGACTTGATTTGCTTGAGGCTTGCTGAATGGAAGACCTGTGTTTGTTTGACATGCTTGAGCCCACCACAGAAATTCCTTTTGCAGACATGGAATTAGTGGTATTATTGTTTCCAAACTGTGGCTGTGTTGAGACCATATGTTTTTCAGGTACCATTATAGTTTCCTCATATGCAGCTTTGCACATGGGATTAGTAAGATGCAAGATGCCATGAATTCCAGAGCCTGCAGGATTTTCCTTGCAGTCAGCCTGGTGCAATTTGCTAATGTTCTGAAGTATTGAATTAGTTGCCCCTGCTTCTCTGGCGTGAGGTAGGCTATCTGGGTGTTTGTGTCCAAATTGGCACCCAGGAAAATTATCTTCCGAGAGGGTATTAGCCTTGATTTCTTTTTGTTGATTGTGTATCCCAGAGAGTTCAACAACATTATTACATAAGCCAGATGTTTCAGAAGAATGTGCTTGCTGTCCGCTTGGATCAGGCAGTCGTCCAAATAGGGGTATATTTGTATCCCTTGAAGTCTGCAGTAGGCAATTACTGATGCCAGGCATTTCGTGAATACTCTGGGCGCAGTAGATAAGCCAAAGGGCAATGCAGAGAATTGATAATGGGTTGATCCTGCAAGAAATCTGAGGTACCTTATGCAATTTTGTCTGATTGGGACATGCAGGTATGCCTCCTTGTGGTCCAATGTTACCAGCCAAGACTCCTTGCCCAGCATGGGAAGAAGCTGCTGTAGACTGAGCATCTTGAATTTTGGTACGAGTAGAAATGTGTTTTGGATGGATAGGTCCAAAACAGGTCTCCAATCTTTTCCCTTCCTTGGTACCATAAATAGCCTGGAATAAAAACATTGACCTTGTTCGTGCGTAGGTACCTCTTGAATAGCTTTCATGTTTATGAGATCTATAATTTGCCTTTGTGCCTCTGCCCTTTGTGTGGCAGGTTTGGCATGCCTCTCATTTTTGGAAGGGTGTGAAAATGAAATTTGTAGCCTCTGTTTATAATGTCCAGGATCTATTTGTCCTTTGTGACAATATGCCAATTTTTTGAAAAGAATGCCAGCTTTCCTCCTAAGGGGGCTGCCATTTGAGACTTGGTTGGCATGCCAAGGGGGAAGTCATTGGGTTTGCTTTCTGAAAGATTGCGAGTTATCCTCACACCACCTCTTTGTGTAGGAGGTTGCCATTGTCTGCCTCTAAACAATCCTTGGGATTGTCCTCTGCCCCTCGGGTGCCTGTATCTGCCTCTTTGGGGTCTGTCCGTGGCAGGTAAGGACCAGTTTTTGGAAGGCCAATTTCTACTAAAACGTGGCAGTTGTACCTGTAGAAAATCTTTCACAGTTTGCAGTGATTTAGCCTTTTCCTCCATTTTCCTTAATACCTCCTCAGCATTAGCACCAAATAGTACATCCTTTTGAAGAGGGACGTCTAGTAATTTAGCTTTGACATGATCAGGCAAGGCTTGTTCCTTGAGCCAGACATGCCTACGTATGACTGATCCTGTATCAGCAGCTCTACATGAGGCCTCTAGAGCATCAAAACCACATTGTAAGGTATGCTTACCCACTTGTTCTGCACTATGCATCAAATCCTGCAACTCCTTCAAGTCTGGTTGTTCAGGTTGTGACATTTTACTTTTCAATTGTGATAACAAAAACTGTTGGTATTTTAGCATATGAAATTGACAGTTTAAGGCCCTCATGGTTAAGGTAGCCGAGGTATATACCTTTTTTCCCCACCTTTCTAAGGATCTGGAATCTCTCTCGGAAGGTAATGGATTTTTAGCAATGGAGGCCTTAACTCCCTTGGGGCCCTGTGAGATGGTTTCTGGGTCAGTAGCATGGCTTTTATATAGAAATTGGTGCGAGTCAGGAACCCTGTAAGACCTGTCAGGTTTAACTGGAGCTGGAGGTAGAGAGTCTGGGTTAAGGCAGGCCTCCGAGTAAACATCATCTAGGATGTCCAAGACAGGAGGTATAGGCAGAGGCCTGTGCTGAGGTAGCAAGAGAAATTTCCTAAGCCTTTTCTTGGAATCTGAATAATCTTGGCCTTACCAGTGGAAGTGTTCCCTTAAGGTATGCAAAGTTTCCCCAAATGAGTAATCCTCAGGGGGGGATACAGAAGGGATGGACTCCTCCGCATCAGAGTCTTCAAAAGGGGAGTAAGAATGTTCCTGATCATCAGAGTGCTCTGAAATAATGGAGCCCTGATCAGAGGAGGGGGAATCTTCCTCCACTCTGGGCCTTTTGTCCGGTGGGGGCTGAGAACCTCTGATAAGAGTAATTAAATCCTCAGCCATTTTAAGCATCTGTTTCTTAGGCATGGGGCCTGGAGATGGGCCCTGTGTAGCTGGTCTCTTAGAGTGCATGGTTGCTTTAGACTTAGTGAAAGCCTTGATGGAGAAAGAAGAGGAAGGTCTGAAGCCACCTTGAGTGGAGGTGGACCTGTCCACATTCTGAGTCTCAACGCCAAGAGTGGCTTCGATATCTGTAGTCGGGGTGTGGGCCGAGGAGCCTGCGACCTTGGGCACAGGAGACATCATCAAAGAAGAGTCGTCGGTAGTCAGGGGCTGCGTAGGCACCTCGCTGAGAACCAGACCACGTGTAGTCGGCTTTGGCGTGGTGTCGGTAGAGGCCGCGGACCTCGTGTGTCGGTCCTTATCTTTGTGTTTTTTAGACAAAACCGGAGTCGGAGTATCCGACGACATAATATAGTTAAATGCTTTCCCAAAATAATGCTGGGTGAACTCCACCCGACGCTTAATAGTGCGTTTGTTGAATGTAGCACAAAAGCGACAGACCGAGACGTCGTGGTCTGGGCCTAAACAAGGTATACAGAGGGAATGGAAATCCTTATGCGGTATTTGCTTCCCACAAGAAATACAATTATTAACTTTGTCTGACATCGGTCTGAGGCAAGAAAAGTTTCAACGGGTACTTAGCTTTTAAGAAGACTTCGGTTTCCAAATTTTCGTAATCTCAGGAGCTGGCCGACCGGCACTTGCGAACTGCTTCTGCTTCGGGCACCGCGCGGCAAGAAAGGCTGAAGAAAATGGCGTCGGCTGGTTCCTTTATACCCCTGTCACACTGACGTCAGGGAAGAAGCGACCACAACCGACGCCGGACTTAGACTTTGGAATTCAGCCGACCGTGGACCCGCCTGACGGCAGGAGAACCCATCTGTTATGACTGCAGCTGTATGCACGATGAACAT
Organism: Protopterus annectens; assembly: GCF_019279795.1. Taxonomy (NCBI): domain Eukaryota; kingdom Metazoa; phylum Chordata; order Ceratodontiformes; family Protopteridae; genus Protopterus; species Protopterus annectens. The sequence goes on from NC_056743.1 coordinate 445,498,991, forward strand.
CATCTACATTTATGGTAGGTACAAAACTGTACTATGTTCATCGTGTTACACTGCTGCAGCCATCACACTTGGGTTGAATCCCAAAGCTAAGGATGGGTGGTGGAACTAAACAGGGTTTGGAGAGGCTAGTAGGCCCTGCAGAACTGCAGTGGCAAAGCTAGCTCTGGTTTTAGAGTATAGAGGTAAGTGATAGTGCTTGGTGAAGGTGTGCACTGAACTCCAAGTTGCAGCCTCCAAAATATCCTTGGTTGGTACCCCTCTGAGGAAGGCTGTTGATGTTGCTGTAGCCCTGGTGGAATGGGGCCTGATGTTGCCAGGCACAGATTTCCCATGGTGTGTGTAGCAGAAACGGATACAATGTCCTATCCATTTTGAAATGGTCTGTTTTGAGATGGCTTTTCCTTGTGATCTTGCAGCATAGGATACAAAGAGCTGGTCAGATTTTCTGAAAGCCTTAGTTTTATCCAAGTAGTAACGTAACTGCCTGTGAATGTCCAAAGAGTGTAGGAGCCTTTCCCCTTTGTTCTGGGGGTTTGGATAAAAGGTGGGCAAATGAATGGTTTGGTTTAGGGCCACACTGGATACTACCCTTTGGCATAAAGGAAGGGTTAGTTCGTAAAGAGACTCTGTCTTGATGAAAAATGATGAAAGGCTCCATTGCCATTAGGGCCTGTAGTTCTGAGACTCTTCATGCTGAAGTTATTACTAGCAGCAGGGCAGTTTTCCATGATAGGAACTGTAAATCAGGTGTGAAAGCTGGTTCAAAGGGCGGGAGTGTAAGTTTTTCCAAAACAAAGTTGAGATCCCAAGTTGGTGTTGGTGCTCTCCGGGGCGGTCTTATGTTCTTAGCCCCTCTGAGGAACTGTCTTAGTAATGGATGTGAAAATATAGGAGGATCCGTGTTGTATTCAGCTGAAATAGCTCCTTTGTGCAACATCTCAGCTAAATATTGAAGAATCTTTGGGACAAGGGGATTTTGGCCTTTAGCCTGGTTCCAGGCGCAGAATCTTTTCCATTTGTCTGAATAGACTTTCCTGGTGCTGGGCCTCCTGACCTCCAGAATGACATCCATCACAGCTTTACAGAGAAGTGCTGACTGTTTGTTTAGGCAATTTGCCCATGGAGCTAGATTTAAAGTCTTGCGCTGGCTGTGTATAATCTGATTGTTTTACTGAGTGAGCAGGTGATGAATTGTAGGTAAAATCCATGGTGGGCCTTGAGCCATGTTCCTTAGAATTGGATACCAGTGTTGGCGTGGCCAGTCTGGAGCACTGAGTATCATTTGTGGCCTCTCTGATCTGGCTTTCAGCAGCACCTTTGCCAGAAGAGGTAGTGGAGGAAAGGCATACACTGTCAATGGTTTCCAACTGAATGAGAGGGCGTCCACTTTCCAAGCTAGTGTGTGGTATGTCCTTGTGCAGAATTTCCATAGTTGGTAGTTTTGGGGGGAAGCAAACAGATGTATGTCTGGGCTCCCCCATTTTTGAGTTATCATTGCGAATACTTGTGGATCTAGTTTCCACTCGTGAGGATCTATAACGTTTTTGCTTAGATCGTCTGCCAATGTGTTTTTCTTTCCTGGCAGGAATTGTGCTTGTAGTTGAACTTGGTAGGTCAGTGCTGTGTTCCACAAGGTCATTGCTTGTCTGCATAGGGGGTAGGAGTGTGTGCCCCCTTGCTTATTTATGTACATCACTGTGGTGTTGTCCTTCTTTATTAGTTGTTGTCCTGGATGTAAGAGGTCCTTGAAAGCTGTTAGGGCATTTTGTACAGCTAGCATCTATTTTTGATTGATACGTAGATGCCTTTGGTCTGCAGACCATTTGCCCTGAATACACTGTCCTGCCATGTGTGCTCCCCAGGCATAATCTGATACATCTGTTGTTATTGTTTGCCTGGTTGTGGGTAAGGTAAAATGCTGACCCTTGTTGAGGTGACATGCCTGAGCCCACCACAGAAACTCCTGTTGAAGGCAGAGTATGAGTGGAATTATTGTTTCCAAGCTGTGGCTGTGTTGAGCCCATACACTTTTCAGATACCATTGTAATTTCCTCATATGCAGTTCTGCAAATGGTATTAGTAGTATGCAAGATGCCATGAATCCCAAGGCCTGCAGAATTTTTCTTGCAGGGAGTTGTCTCTTTGTTGCCATCATTTTGAAGTATTGAGTCAGTTGTCCTTGCTCGTCTGGAGTGAGATAAGCCATCTGGGCCATTGTATTTAAGCTGGCACCCAGGAATATTATGTCTTGTGAGGGCACTAGTTTTGACTTCTTTTCGTTTACTGTGTACCTTAGGCAACTTAGTAGGTTTTTGACAAACACCAGATGCTTTAACAGAATGTCCTTGCTTTCTGCTTGAATTAAGGCAGTCGTCCAGGTATGGATATATTTGAATCCCTCTTTGTCTGCAGTATGCAATTACTGGTGCCAGGCATTTTGTGAAGACCCTGGGTGCTGTAGATAAGCCAAATGGCAGTGCAGAGAATTGGTAATGGGTTGAACCTGCTATAAATCAAAGGTATCTTCTGCAATTTTGTCTGATAGGGACATGCAGGTATGCCTCCTTGAGGTCCAAAGTTACTAGCCAAGCCTTCTTGCCCAGCATGGGAAGAAGTTGCTGTAGTGTTAGCATCTTGAATTTGGGTACTTCCAGGTATGTGTTTAGAATTGAGAGGTCCAGAATGGGTCTCCAGGCTTTGTCCTTTCGGGGAACTAGAAACAGTCTTGTGTAAAATCCTTGTCCTTGCTCCTGTGTAGGAACCTGTTGAATGGCTCTCATGTCCATGAGAGCTGAAATTTGCTTTTGAGCCTCTGCCCATTGATTTGGTGGCAGGTTTGACATTCCTTTTATCCTTGGCAAAGTGTGAAAGTGGAATCTGTATCCTTGAGATACAATATTGAGGACCCATTTGTCTTTTGTGATGATGTGCCAATTGTCTGCAAAAAGTGCTAGTTTTCCCCCCAAGGGAGCTGCCAAGAGAGTTTTTCTTGGTAGTCTGAGGGGTAAGTCATTGCGTTTGTCTTCTGGTAGTTTGAGACCTGTCTTCTCCTCCTTTTTGGGTTGTGGCACCCCATTGTCGAGGCTGGTAAGAGCCTTGTGACTGGCCTCTGCCCCTTGGGCGTCTGTATCTGCCCCTCTGTGGTCTGGTAGAAGCTGGAAAGGACCAGTTTTTGGTTGGCCAATTTCTGCTGAAACAAGGGGGTTGAACCAGTAAAAAATCCTTGACCGTCTGCATAGATTTTGCCTTATCCTCCATTTTCTTTAAAACTTCTGCTTTTACACCAAATAAAACATCCTGCTGTAAAGGGGCATCCAATAACTTTGCTTTTACATGATCAGGTAAAGTTTGTTCTTTTAACCAAGCATGCCTACGTATGACAGACCCTGTCACTGCTGCTCTACAAGAAGCTTCCAATGAATCAAATACACATTGCAAAGTATGTTTTCCCACTTGTTCAGCTGCATGCAACAAATCTTGCATTTCCTTGTAATCAGGCTGTTCTGTATGTGTGAGCATTTTTTAATTGAGACATCAAGTATTGTTGATATTTCAGCACGTTACACTGACAATTTAAGGCACTCATAGCTGGAGTAGCTGAGGTATATACTTTCTTTCCCCATCTGTCCAGTGCTCTAGAGTCCCTTTCAGAGGGCACAGGATTTTTGGCAATAAAGGCCTTAACCCCCTTTGGGACCCTGGGAAATGGCTTCTGGGTGAGCAACAGGGCTTTTATACAGGAATTTGTGCGAGTCAGGGACTCTGCAGTATCTGTCTGTTTTGGCTGGTGCAGGAGGTAGTGAATCTGGGTTAAGGCTAGATTCTGAATAAACATCATCCACAATGTCTAACACAGGTGGAATAGCAAGTGGTCTGTGCTGGGGTAGTAAAAGGAACTCTGAGCCATTTCTTAGAATCAGAGTAATCCTGGCCTTCCCAGTGGAAATGTTCCCTCATGGCATGTAAGGTTTCCCCAAAACAGTAGTCTTCTGGGGGAGATGCAGAAGGGATAGACTATTCAGCATCAGAGTCTACATAAGGGGGACAGGAATATTCCTGTTCCTCAGAAGAGTCTGAGGAAACCTGGTCAGAGGAAGCGTAGTCCTCCTCCTGTCTTGGCCTTTTATCAGGAGGGGGATGTGAACCCCTGATTAGGGTAATTAAGTTTTCAGCCATCTTAAGAATCTGTTTCTTAGGCATGGGGCCTTGTACTGGAGACTGCTGTACAGCCTTCTTTGTTTTTAAAGGAGTTTTCAGCTTTGCATAGGATTTAATAGTGAGTGTAGTCGGTCTGAAGACACCTTCTGCAACTGAAGGTGTTTCAACTGCACCGGAATCTCCTTCAGGCATGGAGTCGGAAGGACCTAAAGGTAAAGGTTGTGGAGGCCTAGCAATCTCCACTTGTGAATCGGATGTTGCCTGGAGTTCTAAATCAGCGGTCGTCAGGGGCTGCGTAGGTGCCTCACTGAAAACCGGAGAACCGGCGACTGGCCTAGCAGTGGCCCTTGGAGTCTGGTATGGGTCTCGGCTGCCTGTCCTTATCTTTGCGTTTTTTTATGTTTTCCGGTCGTCGGTTGCTCCGACAGCATGGTACAATTAAATTTCCTACAAATATAATGTCGGGCGAAATCAAACCGACATTCAATACTTCGTTTATTAAACCGAACACAAAACCGACAACCTGTGACATCGTGGTCTGGGCCTAGGCAAGGAATGCAATAAGAATGCAAGTCCTTATGAGGTATTTGTTTCCCAAAAGAAATGCAATTGTTAACTTTTTCTGACATCGGACTGAGGCAACAAAAGGTTCCCCAATGGGGTACTTAGCTTTATTGAAGACTTTGCCCTGAAATTCGATTTGAAAATCTCAGGAGTCGGCCGTCCGGCACTTGCGAACTGCTTCTGCTTTGGGCACCGCACGGCAAGAAAGACTGAAGAAAATGGCGTCGAATGCATCTTATATACCCCTGTCGCACTGACGTCAGGGAAGAAGCGGGAGCAACCGATGCCGGACCAAGACTTTGGAACTCTGGCCGACTGCGGGACCGCCTGACGGCAGGATAACCCAAGTGTGATGACGTGTAACACTATGAACATCTATATCGACGCTTAATTGTGCGTTGGTTAAATCTAGCACAAAACCGACAGCCAGGCACGTTGTGATCAGGGGCTAGGCAAGGAATACAGTATAAATGGAAATCCTTATGAGGTATTTGCTTCCCACAAGTAATACAATTATTAACTTTTTCTGACATCGGTATGGAGCAAGAAAAAAGTTTCCCCAAAGGGATACTTAGCTTTAGTGAAGACTTCGGTTCTGAAACTCAAACTCGAATATTTCAGGAGTCGGCTGACCATCACTTGCGAAATGCTTCTGCTTCGGGCACTGTGCGGCAAGAAAGACTAAAGAAAATGGCGTTGGCTGATTGTTTTATACCCCTGACGTCATGGAAGAGGAGACAGCAACCGACGCAGGACCCAAGACTTTGGAATTCAAGCCGACTTAGGGCAACCTGCCAGCAGATTACCCAAATGTAATGACTGCAACAGTGAAACACGAAGAACATCAGCATAACCAACAGACTAATGGTGCTTTGTTTCATTTGGGGTTGAGAAGCAATTTCTTTTACAGCTAACCAGGGAAGAAAAAAAACGAATTAACAGCAAACTGGCATAGGCTGAAGGAATCAAAAGACAAATGGGGCAGCAGTAGGATATCCACAGCATATCTGCATAAACTACACCTTTGGCTACTAGCTTTAAAAGTTTAACCCTGGCCATTCATTTGTAGCCTTGGCAGCTGCACATTCTGTAGAGGTTAACCTGCCACCATTAATTAGTTCCTTAATAAAATAACTTTAAACCAAGTGTTGTGGGCTGGGAAATGCTAAATAAAATACCAGAAAATAAATATCCAAAAGGAACTCAAATATTTGGAATTGTACATGTACTTTTATGATCATGTCAAAAACTGTGGCCTTTACTTGGATCTGGGAAATACAAAGGGCACAATGTGCCTGTGACCTAGGAATAAATTAAGTCTTACAGCACTGTGCAATAAATTAGAAGACCCTCACAGCACATCCATAACTGTGCAGAAAAAGTGACATACTGATGGTCAAAAGTATGCCTAAGTGGACAAAACTTAACCATGAAGAAATGAGGACTACATTCAAACTGTTCTTAACCCAATTATCCACCCTGCAAGACATTTTCAGGACAAACAAATCAAAAGTCATCTGGACCCATCTCACATTACTAACTAGCTGGTCCGGAAAGAATGGCCAAAAATGATGCCTTATGGCAGCAGTGTGGAAAAGGTGAGGTGAAAATAGCAGCCACCGTGGGCGCTAGTTTAGACGTGGAGCAAAATGAAGTAAATTTTATTTATTTATTTACTTTTAACCTCAACAAAGAAGGCCCTTATATTTCCCTTCTGCAGTCCTGGCTATTTCCCTGCCCTTTAGATGCCAACTTATGTGGGAGTCTGCTCATCCCTGCTTGACATAAGGGATTAGCCTCAGGCACCAGTGCAAATTTTTCTGATTGGATGCATGGGTGGAGGGTGCAGGGTAGAGAAGGTAGTTACTGGGCTTTATATTTGGTGCCCATAATGAAAGCAGTAACTTTTTGCTTTTTTAAAAGCAAAATGTAATTGGCAACCTTTTTTATTTTTTTTCTCTCAGATTGTGCAGACCAACAACTCAAAAAAGACAAGAGGCTTGCATTTGCCTCTGAGGTTAATTTTTTACTATTATTTTATTTACTATTTTTAATTCCTTTTTTAAACTTGTCTTGCTTGACAGTACCCGGAAGCCTGCTACTACTTGAAGGAGTGCTCACTCTCATCAATAGCTCACTACCACTAGATAAAGAGGAAATAAAAAACCTAAAACCCTTATTAGATTACACAATTATTATTGAATGCCGCGGTGGTATGGTGGTAGCATTGTTACCTCACAGCAAGAGGTTCTCCCGTTCGATTCTCGGCTGAGCTTGGGAGTGCCTTCTGTGTGGAGTCTGCATGTCATCCCCACGGTTGGGTAGCGTTCGAAAGACATGCATGCCTAAATGGGCGTGCCTTCGTTGAAGGTTGGGCATTGAGCTGGCACCTCGGCGTTTAGTAAAAAAATCTACTGCCAATCATTAGCGGACCGGAGTTCCACCGTGGCGACCCCTTACCGGGAAAAAGCCGAAAGACAAACATTAGCTTACACAATTATTAAAGATGACAAGTGAAATGGTATCTATTTTCTGAAGGATATGAAGTCTGAAACTCCAATACATGTTTAGTGACTTGAAATTGAGGGCAGTGTCAGATGCAAAATTTGAAATATTGCCCTTACAAACTTAGAATGTGCTAGAATATGTTTTGCACTAGTATGCATTTTCTAAAGGATATGGAGTATGAAAGTCAACTGTTAGACATTTAGGGACAATGAAGTTGTGAGGCAGGGGTAACGTTTAAAATATTGCTCTTACAAATTTAGAAAGTTGCTAGAGTAATGTGTTTTCCATGACTACTCGAAAGTGGACATTATGTTAACAGTGGACCACTGGATTGTTTGTTTTGCTGTGTGTCTGAGCCCTTCATGCTCCCCTGAGCACTGCCTTATATTTATTAGCTTGACTAGCAATGTTAAATGGTATGCAACATCCTGTGGCCAATAGTGTTTAAAAACTCCATGCAGTTGAACTACGATTTGATCTCATGTTTTATTTTTTTATATATTACAAGGGAAGCTAAACTGTACCTTCTTTAATTTGCCAAAGCAATGTTTTTTTTTTTTCATTTTTGATTTGGTTATGCACAACATAATCGTTAAATGCTATACTTTACTCTGAAAGTGTTTAAAATTTCAATAGAAGTTATCCTTAAGGTGTTTTTTCATCTGAAGTTATTAGGGTGCCTTTTAATTCTTGAAGTTGTCTTTTTTCTTTGCTATTCAGGCAAGTTTGGAGGAGGGGAAACAACAAATGAGGGTCTTGCCCCAAACTCCAAATGGCCTAGCTACTCCTCTATCTTATGGTAAACCATAAATATCCTCTGCGTTTGACAGCGGGTGGCAAATTCACAGATTACTAAGCCTTTTAAAGAGGCTGCTTAACAATGAATACAGAAAACATGCCTAGAGTTCTGAAAGATTAAGGAAAGTAGTCAAGTTTCATGTTAGTGAACAGAATGCCATTTCTGGAACTAATGCATCAAAGCAGAAGTCGCACCTTCAACAGCAGTAGCATAGTTAGGGGGCAAGAGGGGCAACTGGCCTGGATGTGGCCAGTCCGATCTCTCTAATGCAACAACAGCTACTGCATTTCTGCTCAAACTTGAGCACTGAGTGTATGGTCTAAACTGTAGATAACAGTTTGCTACAGTTTAAAAGTTACAAGAAAATCTTTTTAAAGTGAATAAAAACAGTGACAAAGTACAGTTTTGTACCTACCATAAATGTAGATGTCCGAACTGGATAGCATCTGCAGTCATAACAAGTGGGTTGTCCTGTCGTCAGGCAGCCCTGCAGTCGGCCGGATTCCAAAGTCCGGGTCCGGCTTCGGCTGATGTCGCACTCCATCCGACGTCATCTCTGTTGGTCTTCGGGTATAAAAGCATCAGCCGACGCCATTTTCCTCAGTGTTTCTTGCGCCAGATGCCAGTAGCCCTCTTGCAGGCTAAAATTTGGATAGATGCCAATGTTTCCAAATAGATAGAGGTAAACACAACAATAAGCATATATGTACATGTATACAAACAAATACACCATAAAGACTCCCCAACAGCTAGCTATTAGGAGGGTAAACACCCTAGGAGTACCACAGAGGGAAGGAGGGAGGGTAATCCTGACTGCAGATGCTATCCAGTTCGGACATCTACATTTATGGTAGGTACAAAACTGTACTATGTCCTTCATGGATGCATCTGCAGTCATAACAAGTGGGTAGAATACCATAGCCAACTAGGGAGGAGGATAAAAGTAGATTATGGTGTGTTTAGGATCCCTTGCAGTACAGCAGTGGCAAACCCTGCTCGGGATCTGGAATATAGAGGCAAATTATAATGCTTGGCAAATGTATGCACGGAGGTCCAAGTAGCCGCCTCAATAATGTCTTTGGTTGCCACTCCTCGTAAGAAGGCTGTGGTAGTGGCTGTTGCCCTTGTAGAATGAGGTCTTATGTTCTGTGGAATTGGTTTTCCATGGAAGGAGTAACAGTATCGTATGCAATTTCCTATCCATTTGGAGATTGTCTGTTTGGAAATAGCTTTTCCTTCCCTTCCTGTTGCATAGGCTACAAAAGTTGGTCAGTCTTTCTGCTATTTTTTGTTCTGTCCAAGTAGTAGCGTAGCTGTCTAAGTACATCCAAGG